>NC_084732.1:91033298-91068298 GCF_033978785.1 Entelurus aequoreus
ATATATATATATATATATATATATATATATATATATATATATATATATATATATATATATATATATATATATATATATATATATATATATATATATATATATATATATATATATATATATATATATATATATATATATATATATATATATATATATATATATATATATATATATATATATATATAGTGTAAGTACACTATTTATATATACACACTGTATGTACAGTATATATACACTATGTATGTACACTATATGTACAGTGTATATACACTGTAGTTACACTATATATATAAACTATATATACAGTATATGTATACTATATATACACTATATATATAATCTATATATACAGTATATGTACACTATAGGTACACTATATACAGTATATAAACTATATATACAATATATATACACTATATGTACAGTGTATTTACAGTATATGTACAGTGTATATACAGTATATGTACATTATGTAGTATATATATATATATATATATATATATATATATATATATATATATATATATATATATATATATATATATATATATATATATATATATATATATATATATATATATATATATATACATATATATATATATATATATGTAAAAAGGACTTCTATTTTTTTCATGGTATGTATGTTTTTTCATTATTGTTGTTGCTGTTTGGTAAAAATACAAAAAGAGTAAATAAGGAAGATAATCACATGCAACTGAAACCTTCTTGTTTACCTTCCATGAATCAGCTGCTCTGTGATGGCAAAAACATGAATATTAATATCAATAGGATGTCAGTCATGCAAGATCAATAAGTTCTAATCAATTTGATGTCAGCCTGTTGTGGAACTTTTCTGTTGTGGAACTTGTCTTCTTCTTCTTGGGAAACATCTGTGTCATGTTTGACTGACATGTACAGTAAGACACATATGAGATATTCAGTCTCCCATAATAAAAAAAGATGATTTTTCTGCTGAAGTTCCAGAACATTCTCTCAATAAAAGACACAATGATATGTTTCATCTGGCCGAAGATGGAATATTATTTGTACACAACACAGAAGGTGATTCTATTTTCACCACAAAGAAGAAGACCTCCTAATACTTCACATGCCAATGAAGAGCACCAACACTAATGTTTTCTAATATTATAAAAGTAAGTTGATGACAACTTTACCATGAAAGTCAATTACATCATCTTCATGAGTGATCTGCATGAACAATGATTCAATAAAGCAATTTGAACTCCATCATGAAGAAAATGATGAATTATTGTGAGTTATGAACGTGTCAGACAACTTTTGCCAAGAAAGTTATAAATTATTGTCAGTTATGAACGTGTCAAATAAGTTTTTGCAAGAAAGTGGTGAATTATTGTGAGTTATAAACATGTCAAATACGTTTTTGCAAGAAAGTGGTGAATTATTGTGAGTTATAAACATGTCAAATACGTTTTTGCAAGAAGGTTATGAATTATTGTGAGTTATGAACGTGTCAGATACCTTTTGCCAAGAAAGTTATAAATTATTGTCAGTTATGAACGTGTCAAATAAGTTTTTGCAAGAAAGTTGTGAATTATTGTGAGTTATGAACGTGTCAGATACCTTTTTCCAAGAAAGTTATAAATTATTGTCAGTTATGAACGTGTCAAATATGTTTTTGCAAGAAGGTTATGAATTATTGTGAGTTATGAACGTGTCAAATACCTTTTTGCAAGAAAGTGATGAATTATTGTGAGTTATGAACATGTCAAATAAGTTTTTGCAAGAAAGTTATGAATTATTGTAAGTTATGAACGCGTCAAATACCTTTTTGCAAGAAAGTGATCAATTATTGTGAGTTATGAACGTGTCAAATACGTTTTTGAAAGAAAGTTATGAATTATTGTGAGTTATGAACGTGTCAAATAAGTTTTTGCAAGACATTTATGAATGATTGAGAGTTATGAACGTGTCAAATACGTTTTTGCAAGAAAATGATGATATATTGTGAGTTATGAATGTGTCCAATACGTTTTTACAAGAAAGTGATGAATTATTGTGCATTATGAACATGTCAAATACATTTTTGCAAGAAAGTTATGAATTATTGTGAGTTATGAACGTGTCAGATACCTTTTGCCAAGAAAGTTATAAATTATTGTCAGTTATGAACGTGTCAAATAAGTTTTTGCAAGAAAGTTGTGAATTATTGTGAGTTATGAACGTGTCAGATACCTTTTTCCAAGAAAGTTATAAATTATTGTCAGTTATGAACGTGTCAAATATGTTTTTGCAAGAAGGTTATGAATTATTGTGAGTTATGAACGTGTCAAATACCTTTTTGCAAGAAAGTGATGAATTATTGTGAGTTATGAACATGTCAAATAAGTTTTTGCAAGAAAGTTATGAATTATTGTAAGTTATGAACGCGTCAAATACCTTTTTGCAAGAAAGTGATCAATTATTGTGAGTTATGAACGTGTCAAATACGTTTTTGAAAGAAAGTTATGAATTATTGTGAGTTATGAACGTGTCAAATAAGTTTTTGCAAGACATTTATGAATGATTGAGAGTTATGAACGTGTCAAATACGTTTTTGCAAGAAAATGATGATATATTGTGAGTTATGAATGTGTCCAATACGTTTTTACAAGAAAGTGATGAATTATTGTGCATTATGAACATGTCAAATACATTTTTGCAAGAAAGTTATGAATTATTGTGAGTTATGAACGTGTCAAATACATTTTTGCAAGAAAGTTATGAATTATTGTGAGTTATGAACATGTCAAATACATTTTTGCAAGAAAGTTATGAATTATTGTGAGTTATGAACGTGTCAAATACATTTTTGCAAGAAAGTTATGAATTATTGTGAGTTATGAACGTGTCAAATACATTTTTGCAAGAAAGTTATGAATTATTGTGAGTTATGAACATGTCAAATACATTTTTGCAAGAAAGTGATGAATTATTGTGTGTTATGAACGTGTCAAATACGTTTTGCATGAAATGTATGAATTATTGTGAGTTATGAACGTGGAACATCCATGTACTAACCCTTTATTTGTCAACTTCTATGTTTACCAACCTTCACATGGCAACAAATATGTAGCAAGGCTTCATTCGCTCATCTTGTGTGCCGCCGTCGACGTTAATTTGTGGCGAGTAGATTTGACTTTTTTCTAGATTATTGTAGCAGTATGGTTGTTATAATTAAGAACATTTTTGTGATTTCTGATCGTTTGTAAGGGCACCAAAGGGACTTCTGTTGCGTGCGTTTGCAGAACAGCACATCCAGGACAGTTTAGCTTGTCGTTGTTGTTTTGTCTTGTTAATAAATAGAAAGTTTGCTTGACATTTAGTATTTTATATTGTGTTCAAATATGGACTTTTGTGCAAGCTGGAACCAATTATTCATATGGACATTGTTTGCCTCACTTTACAAACTTTTCCATTCATGAAGAACCAAGTAGGTTCATAAATGGAGGTGCCACTCTTAACTTATATTTGTCCAGAAACATAGGCAGTGATAATAACTTCACTTCTTTTTACACTTGACAAGGCACCTGAGTGTCTCTGCGTTGAGGTCTAGGTCTGGATGATGAAGAGGAAGGGCTCGGGCTGCGTGCGCTCTGGCAGCTGTGCCACCTGCACGGCGTCTGAGGAGCACACCTGGATGAACCAACCCGGGTAGAGAGCAGACTCAAAGTGCCGCTGCTTGGTGACGTCACTCTTCATGTAGAAGACGTAAGACAGGATGATGTCATCCTTCAGGGAGATGCTTTTCAGTTTCTGCTTCTCACACGCCTGCACACGCAAACAGCAACATGTCACAACAATAACAATAACAATAACAATATGAATAACAATATTAATAACAGTAATATTAATAACAATAACAGTAATAACAATAACAATAACAATATGAATAACAATATTAATAACAGTAATATTAATAACAATAACAGTAATAATAATACAAATAACAGTATGAATAACAATATTAATACTAATACAAATATTGATAACAATAACAACATTAATAACAATAGCTTGTATCGTACATGATATCACACACAAGTAAACACGCTGCAGGACTGCTTGTATCACACATGATATCACACACATTTAAACACACTGCAGGACTGCTTGTATCGCACATGATATCACACACAAGTAAACACGCTGCAGGACTGCTTGTATCGCACATGATATCACACACACGTAAACACTGTGCTTGTATCGCACATGATATCACACACAACTAAACACACTGCAGGACTGCTTGTATCTGACATGGTATCACACACAAGTAAACACGCTGCAGGACTGCTTGTATCGCACATGCTACCACACACAGGTAAACACTCTGCTTGTATCGCACATGATATCACACACAAGTAAACACACTGCAGGACTGCTTGTATCACACATGATATCACACACAAATAAACACTATGCTTGTATCGCACATGATATCACACACAAGTAAACATGCTGCAGGACTGCTTGTATTGCACATGATATCACACACAAGTAAACACACTGCAGGACTTCTTGTATCACACATGATATCACACACAAGTAAACACTATGCTTGTATCGCACATGATATCACACACAAGTAAACACGCTGCAGGACTGCTCGTATCACACATGATATCACACACAAGTAAACACTATGCTTGTATCGCACATGATATCACACACAAGTAAACACGCTGCAGGACTGCTTGTATCACACATGATATCACACACAAGTAAACACTATGCTTGTATCGCACATGATATCACACACAAGTAAACACACTGCAGGACTGCTTGCCGGGTTATAATGCGCACCCGGTTATAAGGTGCACCGGGTTATAAGGTGCACCGGGTTATAAGGTGCACCGGGTTATAAGGCGCACCGGGTTATAAGGTGCACCGGGTTATAAGGCACACCGGGTTATAAGGAGCACCGGGTTATAAGGTGCACCGGGTTATAAGGCGCACCGGGTTATAAGGCGCACCGGGTTATAAGGCGCACCGGGTTATAAGGCGCACCGGGCTATAAGGCGCACCGGGTTATAAGGCGCACCGGGTTATAAGGTGCACCGGGTTATAAGGCGCACCGGGTTATAAGGCGCACCGGGTTATAAGGTGCACCGGGCTATAAGGTGCACCGGGTTATAAGGCGCACCGGGTTATAAGGCGCACCGGGTTATAAGGTGCACCGGGTTATAAGGTGCACCGGGTTATAAGGTGCACCGGGTTATAAGGAGCACCGGGTTATAAGGCGCACCGGGTTATAAGGCGCACCGGGTTATAAGGCGCACCGGGTTATAAGGCGCACCGGGTTATAAGGCGCACCGGGTTATAAGGCGCACCGGGTTATAAGGTGCACCGGGTTATAAGGCGCACCGGGTTATAAGGAGCACCGGGTTATAAGGTGCACCGGGTTATAAGGTGCACCGATTTATAAGGTGCACCGGGTTATAAGGTGCACCGGTTTATAAGGTGCACCGGGTTATAAGGTGCACCGGGTTATAAGGTGCACCGTGTTATAAGGTGCACCGGGTTATAAGGAGCACCGGGTTATAAGGTGCACCGGGTTATAAGGTGCACCGGGTTATAAGGAGCACCGGGTTATAAGGTGCACCGGGTTATAAGGTGCACCGGGTTATAAGGTGCACCGGGTTATAAGGAGCACCGGGTTATAAGGAGCACCGGGTTATAAGGTGCACCGGGTTATAAGGTGCACCGGGTTATAAGGAGCACCGGGTTATAAGGCGCACCGGGTTATAAGGCGCACCGGGTTATAAGGTGCACCGGGTTATAAGGTGCACCGGTTTATAAGGTGCACCGGGTTATAAGGTGCACCGGTTTATAAGGTGCACCGGGTTATAAGGTGCACCGGGTTATAAGGTGCACCGGGTTACAAGGTGCACCGGGTTATAAGGTGCACCGGTTTATAAGGTGCACCGGTTTATAAGGTGCACCGGGTTATAAGGTGCACCGGTTTATAAGGTGCACCGGGTTATAAGGTGCACCGGGTTATAAGGTGCACCGGGTTATAAGGAGCACCGGGTTATAAGGTGCACCGGGTTATAAGGAGCACCGGGTTATAAGGTGCACCGGGTTATAAGGCGCACCGGGTTATAAGGTGCACCGGTTTATAAGGTGCACCGGGTTATAAGGTGCACCGGGTTATAAGGTGCACCGGGTTACAAGGTGCACCGGGTTATAAGGTGCACCGGTTTATAAGGTGCACCGGGTTATAAGGTGCACCGGTTTATAAGGTGCACCGGGTTATAAGGTGCACCGGGTTATAAGGTGCACCGGGTTATAAGGTGCACCGGGTTATAAGGAGCACCGGGTTATAAGGTGCACCGGGTTATAAGGCGCACCGGGTTATAAGGTGCACCGGGTTATAAGGTGCACCGGTTTATAAGGTGCACCGGGTTATAAGGTGCACCGGTTTATAAGGTGCACTGGGTTATAAGGTGCACCGGGTTATAAGGTGCACCGGGTTACAAGGTGCACCGGGTTATAAGGTGCACCGGGTTATAAGGTGCACCGGTTTATAAGGTGCACCGGGTTATAAGGTGCACCGGTTTATAAGGTGCACTGGGTTATAAGGTGCACCGGGTTATAAGGTGCACCGGGTTACAAGGTGCACCGGGTTATAAGGTGCACCGGTTTATAAGGTGCACCGGGTTATAAGGTGCACCGGTTTATAAGGTGCACCGGGTTATAAGGTGCACCGGGTTATAAGGTGCACCGGGTTATAAGGTGCACCGGGTTATAAGGTGCACCGGGTTATAAGGAGCACCGGGTTATAAGGTGCACTGGGTTATAATCAAAGGATTTTACTGTCCAACAAGCAGGATAATTGTGTCATGGTCTGGTTCCGACGTGAAAAAGCAAACTTCCTAAAAGAAAGAGCTGCCTCTGTGGGCGGGACTAGACTGTTGGACTTGTGGGCGGGACTAGACTGTTGGACTTGTGGGCGGGACTAGACTGTTGGACTTACCTCCACTTGCAGGAGCACCTGCTCGCCTTTCTTGGAGCACCTGAGGAAGCAGTCGGAGCCTGAGAAGTTCAACACCACGGGGAACCTGGACTCTGGACACGTGGACTTGTAGTAGTAGATGGTCATTTTCTCTGAGGACAGCACGCCTTGCTTTTGAAACAGCTGCTAAACACTCTGTGTGTGTCTGTGTGTGTGTGTGTGTGTGTGTGTGTGTGTGTGTGTGTGTGTGTGTGTGTGTGTGTGTGTGTGTGTGTGTGTGTGTGTGTGTGTGTGTGTGTGTGTGTGTGTGTGTGTGTGTGTGTGTGTGTGTGTGTGTGTGTGTGTGTGTGTGTGTGTGTGTGTGTGTGTGTGTGACAAACCTGGATTAGCTGATGCATATATAGTCTTCTGGGAGCAAATCCCGTGCAGGTATTTGTGGGAGGCCACATGTTCGATGGGCGTGTCCAAAGACTTCTGCAGCTTGAAGGTTCCGCCTCCTCTTGAAACTGCGACAGTACGTCCAAGCACAAGAGAACCGAATGTCAGTTTGTCTGCAAAGGCTTCAAACATGCAAACTGCTAACGGTTCTTTTTTTGCAGCAGTCCTGCCAGACTGGACTGGACTACACTAAATGAGTCCAAGGGAACTTTTGGGTGCACTTTTCTGCTTCGTTGTTTCCTTCCAAATGTGTTAAGTTGCCAAGTTGATGTGGGGTTTTTTTAGTGTTCGTTATGTTCTGATCGTAATTGTTGGCCTCAGATCCAAATTTGAGTCCTGAACCGATACTTTGAGGATACAATCTCAGGCATGTGATTTGAACCCAGAACATATAACGATGTTTTAGTGTTTAAAGAATTGAAAAATCATCAACAGAGTTGACATAAAGACATTACCCATTCATCCAAATGAATCACTATTTCTGTTTCAGTCACTATGTTATTTAGTCACTACAGTAATTGTGTTCGCATCCACAGGAACCACATGGGTTAGCCTACTCTATACAGTATTTACAACCTTACTAGTGTTCACTTCACAGTCACAGATGGTTCATCTAGTTATTGACATTATTTACACATGACTTTGTCTGTTTCAGTCACTATGTTATTTAGTCAGTACAGTAATTGTGTTCACATCCACAGGAACCACATGGGTTAGCCTACTCTATACAGTATTTACAACCTTACTAGTGTTCACTTCACAACCACAGATGGTTCATCTAGTTATTGACATTATTTACACATGACTTTGTCTGTTTCAGTCACTATGTTATTTAGTCACTACAGTAATTGTGTTCGCATCCACAGGAACCACGTGGGTTAGCCTACTCTGTACAGTATTTACAACCTTACTAGTGTTCACTTCACAACCACAGATGGTTCATCTAGTTATTGACATTATTTACACATTACTTTGTCTGTTTCAGTCACTATGTTATTTAGTCACTACACTAATTGTGTTCACATCCACAGGAACCACATGGGTTAGCCTACTCTATACAGTATTTACAACCTTACTAGTGTTCACTTCACAGCCACAGATGGTTCATTGACTTGTTGACATTATTTACACATGACTTTGTCTGTTTCAGTCACTATGTTATTTAGTCACTACAGTAATTGTGTTCGCATCCACAGGAACCACATGGGTTAGCCTACTCTATTCAGTATTTACAACCTTACTAGTGTTCACTAATGCCACTTTTTTCAATCCTAAAATCTACGTAAAGTTGTTGTTTTTACAGTGCACTCTTTTAACTGTAACAAACTTTTTTTTTGCAGTAAAATGACGACTAAAAATTCTACTACTAATAATAATTTACATGAGCTAAATAAATGTTTAACGCAGCAGGTAGCCTTAGGCTTGAAATGGTAAACATTTGTACTTTAAATCACCTTTTTGGTAGAATAAAGTTCTGTTTCTGGCCTGTAAAGACCAAAGTTGTACTTTTGAGAGAACCTTGGTCTGGTCTTGTACTTGTATCTTCAAGAGTGTAGTGCACAACAACTACCATCTAAAGGGTGTAATTCTGATTACTGGTGGTCAATGTGAGAAGGTGTGCTCACCGAGTGTGACGGTGCTGGACTCTGACACCATGACCACGTCTTTGAGGGTGCATCCTGTGCCGTGACATCCCTTACAGGTGCTGCCAGCCTCACAGCCCCGCCCTCTGATCACCGAGATGCTGGTTTTGGTCATGGAGACCACCAGAAGGTCGCCGCCTGGCTTGTGGTCGTCGCCAACTGGACATCCGCCGCCTTGTCCTGAGCCGCCTCCTTCGCCTCCGTGCG
The DNA here is from genome assembly GCF_033978785.1 of Entelurus aequoreus. Taxonomy (NCBI): domain Eukaryota; kingdom Metazoa; phylum Chordata; class Actinopteri; order Syngnathiformes; family Syngnathidae; genus Entelurus; species Entelurus aequoreus. The sequence continues at coordinate 91,042,566 of NC_084732.1, forward strand.
CGTCTTCTTCTCGCAACATCCGCATGCTGAACTGCAGCACAGTCTGCTCCTTGGAGACGGGATGAAGAACATCCTCCTCGGAGCAGTGGAGCGGCTTCTGAGCCCCCGCCTTGTGCACCGTCTGGTGGCAGAAAGAAGAAGTCCTTGTTCCTCCTTTCACGCGTGGGAAAGACACATCATGTTACAGCGGCCATGTTACACCGCAGGGGCTCCAACTCATTTGTGAAGGAGCCACGGCACATTCTAAACATAACAGGAACAACAACAAAAGTGTAACAGAAGAGCAAACAGGTGAAATGTAACCATAAAAAGTTGCAATGTTGACTAAGACAAAATAAATAAGACAAAACTGCCATGCAGGATGTTTTTTTTTCTTGTAAAACTGTCATTGCTCAAAAAATAATAATGACTCAGAATCCATGTTGTTATGAATCATTGACATATTCCACTTTGAAATATTTTTTAGGGGGAAAATATTGTATATTTGTCATGTGTGATGTTTGTAGGAGTGTTTTCACGCATATTTGTACGTGCTATTGTAGCGTTGTTAGCATTAGCTAATATGCTAACACCTTTACGAGTGTCTGTGCTAGTATTATTAACTTACATTCTTTTTGTATTGTTTCACTTTCACAAATTCCTCAGTAAATTCACCAAAACGTCAGCGTGGAGTTATTGAGTCTGTTTAGCTGATTGGAGAGCTAGCTTGCGCAGCTAGCGGGTCCATGACCATGACTTCTGTTTTGTTTCATCAGCCGTTTTACTGCTGTGTTACAAACACTGTTTGAAAACAATTAAGGTATGTAAATAAACATTTACAGACTATTTCTGTGTAAATAACTCATGTTTAAATCTCTGAACCGGAAGTACAAGTGCCGTTTGGTCATCTAATTGTCCCTAGCGATTTTTCAATCCTCACTCCAAGCAAAGTTTGTAGGTTTTACAATATAACTAAAACAATTCTTAGTTACTAAAGTGTCCCATGTGTGATGTTTGTAGGAGTGTTTTCACGCATATTTGTACATGCTATTGTAGCGTCGCTAGCTTTAGCTAATATGCTAACACCTTTACGAGTGTCTGTGTCAGTATTATTAACTTACATTCTTTTTGTATTGTTTCACTTTCACAAATTCCTCAGTAAATTCATCAAAACGTCGGCGTGGAGTTATTGAGTCTGTTTAGCTGATTGGAGAGCTAGCTTGCGCAGCTAGCGGGTCCATGACCATGACTTCTGTTTTATTTCATCAGCCGTTTTACTGCTGTGTTACAAACACTGTTTGGAAACAATTAAGGTATGTAAATAAACATTTACAGACTATTTCTGTGTAAATAACTCATGTTTAAAGCTCTGAACCGGAAGTACAAGTGCCGTTTGGTCATCTAATTGTCCCTAGCGATTTTTCAATCCTCACTCCAAGCAAAGTTTGTAGGTTTTACAATATAACTAAAACAATTCTTAGTTACTAAAGTGTCCCATGTGTGATGTCTGTAGGAGTGTTTTCACGCATATTTGTACGTGCTATTGTAGCGTCGTTAGCATTAGCTAATATGCTAACACCTTTACGAGTGTGTGTGTTAGTATTATTAACTTACAATGGCATTCTTTTTGTATTGTTTCACTTTCACCAAAACGTCAGCGTGGAGTTATTGAGTCTGTTTAGCTGATTGGAGAGCTAGCTTGCGCTACTAGTGGGTCCATGACCATTGTTAGAATAATTGTTTCTAAATGATCACAAAAACTTTGTAAAGGCTGTCTTTTGAAACCTACCAAGAGTAAAGCTCTAGTGACAGGACTAGTGGAGAGGACAAACGGAACAATTAAAAACAGACTAAAGAAATGTATGGAAGAAACAAAACGTCCATGAACAATGTATAGATTTAGTAAAAATGTACAGTACATGAACATTACAAGTACAACAGGACTCACACCATTTGAAATAATATTTGGAAGACCTTATCAGCTACCAAAATTTAGAAAAATCAATGAAAAGAAAACATTGGCATTGTCCAAGGGGGTAGAGAGATTGTAAAGAACTCAAACAGCAATAAAGATAGTGGAAAGACCAAGCTGAGTACACTTAGCAAATTAGAAAAAGGTCATATAATGGGAAAAAAGTATTTAGGATTGTATTTGTGTTATCAAATGGACATGTTAACTAGCACACTACAAATTCCACTGTCACACCATTTGATGGTGTTTCAAAGTTTGATAATAATTGCTTCCTGATTTGGTAATTAATTTGTTCCTTATGGCGGAGCAAGTGGGAAAGGCTACAAAAACTGATTGTGTTGTATGTATAAGCCCAGACAATTACTCAAGACAGGGCCGGCCCGTGGCATAGGCCGTATAGGCAAATGCTAAGGGCGCCGTCCATCAGGGGGCGCCACGCCAGTGCCACAAATGTTGGAGGGAAAAAAAAAAAAGTTGGTACTATTATTTCTAAATACATAAAATAATCCCACGTTAATTAAAATGCAAAGTAAAGCCTATTTAATAGAAATATTATTTGTTACAACATTACGCCCCCCCCTCCCCCGGCACAGTGCGCCCCCTCCCTTCCCGTATCATGACTCTTTTTGGACGTCACCACATCAAAAAATCAACACAAGATGTCAAAACGGCCAAAACTGTCAGGTGCCCAGGGAAGAAAAAAGAGAAAAGAAGAGGAGGAGAAACGAGAAAAAGACAGAGGTAGCAGGTAGGTAACGTTAGCCTACATGAAATGATTTGTCTGTTACAGAATGTGATAGTAACCTGGCTTTTTAGCATTAAGCTAATGTTACATGATTCGGCAATTGCTAATCAATAAATAGCTAGTTCTGTTTTAACGTCGGGTTAATATTGTGGAGGGGGCTAAATTGTTATGGAAAATAATAATGTAACATTAGGTAATTACAGTACTCCCTGGTGTACAGTCATTTGTAAGTCATTCTAGTTCATGCAATATTAAAAAGCACAAATAGAGAACTCTGTAGGATCCCCTTTTTTTGTAATATAGTTGTTAAAGTCATACTGGTTTGATTTTTTTCTTTTTTCTTTTCTTAGTTTCTTTTCCTAATAAAGTTGTTTTAATACCCCCCCCCCCCCCCCACACACACACACACACACACACATATATATATATCTTGTTTTGTGCAGTGCCTTATTTATATTGTACTTTTAATTTATTTTATGCAACTTGTTGACACGTTTTATTTTGTGTTTATGTATGTAAAAAATATTATATTTCATATATTCCTTTTTTATTTTTTGTATTCATTTATTTATCCTTTTTTTTTTAATCTTGTTAACTATTCTGATTGTTAATTTGCTTTCTTTAAGTAAAAAAAAGGTCAAAGACAAAGCTATTCGGTTTCTTGTGAGTATATACACTTCACTGCCGATGTTGGGGGGCACCTAAAATCTTGCCTAGGGCGCCAGATTGGTTAGGGCCGGGCCTGACTCAAGATGAGTCAAAAAAAAGGTTTATTTGAAGTAATGAGCAAAACAAAATTCACCCTGTAGCTAAAGAGACAAAACAGAAACCAATATTTGATAATATGTGAAAAAAGCTAATTATACCTGCATTATTGACATGCTAGGCTCTGTACAACAGTTAGGAAACTTATCATCAGACAACTGCTTACACGTAGTAAATGTATCAATATTTGTACAAGAATTGTTAACACGCCTGAACAGTTTGATACCCGAACATTGGAAAAGAACTAGTAATGTAAACTTGCAAAGTGTGGTAGATCCAACTTGATCGATGCAACAGGTGTCCAAAGAAGTATATCTGACGACTATAAATTGGTTAATCAAGTTGCAGCTGGGTTTGAATCATCCGTCTACTGGTGGTGTACGATTAACAAGAATGTTGACAGAATAAACTACGTCCACTACAACGTACAGAGATTAGGAAATTACACAGGCCGGACTTGAAGCCGTCGCTGATCAACTCGCCGCCACCTTCCTTGTGGCTTTTCAAAACCGTATGACGCTAGACATGTTGTTAGCGGAAAAAGGGGGCGTGTGCGCAATATTTGGTGAACAGTGTTGCATGTTCATACCAAACTACACTGATGCAGAAAGTAGCCTGACCAAAGCACTGGATGGCCTGCACACCCTTAACGGTCAAATTTAAAAGCACTCTGGCATAGATACATCTATGTGGGAGGGGTGTGTTGGACGTGTTTGGCAAATACAAGTCTTTGGTATCTAGTATCTATGGCCGTGTTTGCAGCAAGACTGACGTTGTGGGGATGTTGTTGTATTCCCTGTCTGTTCTCTGCTTAACTGTCTGATTACCACAGCGATTAGCCCAGCAGATGATAAAGCTGTTCAGATGCACTTCCTGGTGGACAACAAGGAAGATGAATCTGATGACGAGGATACCTACCTGGATGGTGTTCCTGATCTGTTTCCAGAAATGTCATAATTATGAGGGGAAATTGATGTTCAATTCTGAGTGTAAACATAACTTGGTGTTAGGGAAATTAATCATTAACTGAAAATCGCAAGAAGAAGTTATTAGGGATGAGAAGATTATGGGAACGTTTATGTGATAAACAGGAGGGGAATGTTAGAATAATTGTTTCTAAATCATCACAAAAACTTTGTATTACATTGTGTTCCTGACAAGAAGACAAAAGGCTGTCTTTTGAAACCTACCAAGAGTAAGGCTCGTAAAACTCCACTGTGTAGGGGGGGGGGGGAGCAAGATGGTGTTCCTGTGTTCTCGCATGTATGGTAATCAACAGAAGGATGTTGTTCTGGCCCAAGGACTTCAAAGCGGAGAGAGCCAAGGATCTGCCCAATTTCCAGACAAACTCTTTTTGAACTATTTTACGACCTCTCCTTTTGAACTGTTCGGTAACCAAAGGCAACGCTGTTTACGACCCACTTCCCTCTGGAAGCAGCTGTGGTCAGGTGGGGGGAGAAAGTCAAATAAAGAAGGACTGCAATCTTTTGGGAGCGCGTGCTGAGACACTGTAAGAGGTTACAGGGCGACGGCGACTCTCCTCAATATATTGAGTCCAAATTGAATTCTGTCTCTGTTTGATTCTTTGCCTCTTGTCTTGTTTAATAGATGTCATCAGTGTTTGAACCTGACACCATGACTTCTGTTTTGTTTGATCAGCCGTTTTACTGTCGTGTTACAGACACTGTTTGGAAAAAATTAAGGTATGTAAATAAACTTTCTGTGTAAATAACTCATTTCACAACGTATATATCTGCAGTGGCTTATAGTCCGGTGCGGCTTATATATGGAAAAATGTTGTTTGTTCTCAAATTTAGTGGGTGTGGCTTATATACCGGTGCGCTGTGTAGTTAGGAAAACCCGGTACGTTAGAAGTCCACTCTCTGAGGTACATACTGTACATTATACATGTAAAATGATAAGAATGAGTACATGAACTCACCAACATGGTACATACTGTACATCATACATGTAAAATGATAAGAACTCACCAACATGGTACATACTGTACATGATACATGTACAATGATAAGAACTCACCAACATGGGACGGCCCTCAGCGATGGTCTGAGCCAAGGCTTCAGGGGTGAAATCCTGCAGGTCGCTGCCATTAATCTGCATCAGCTTGTCTCCTCGTCTGGGAAAACAAATACTCGAGGAGTCAAGTGAGGAAATGTCGTGACTTCCCACAATTTGAGTTAGTTTTGGATTTAGTACTTGGACTTTATTCCCTTGGCTCACACAGGTAAAGATCACTAGGCTGCTTCTCACCAAACACTATAAAATATTTCATGTGGTATTAGATTGTCTTATAAGACATTTACTTTTACTTAAGTAACTTTTAATAAGCAGTACTTGTCAGAGTAGTTTTAATACCACATACTTTTTACTTTTGAGTATCTTAGTGAAGAAGAAACATTACTTGTGTTTTGTTACGTTGATTTTCATTTTCTCATTTCTACTGCTGTCAAATGATGATTTCTTAAAAATCTTTATCATTGGTTTTGTTGTCGCCACCATTCAGTCACTAGTGTGAATATACCTCATCATTGGTTTTGTTGTCGCCACCATTCAGTCACTAGTGTGAATATACCTCATCATTGGTTTTGTTGTCGCCACCATTCAGTCACTAGTGTGAATATACCTCATCATTGGTTTTGTTGTCGCCACCATTCAGTCACTAGTAGGGATGATACTCGAAACCGGTTTTCCCGGTTGTTTGATAAGAAAAGAACCGAGTCCTCGGACTCGAATCCCTTTTTGAGAACCGGTACCCGTTATCGAGACCACTATAGTAAAGGAAAAGAGTTGATTCTTTATTCGAATCCCGTCCCGACCAGAAATGCTCCGTGGGACATCACAAGAATTGACGTCACGTAGCTCAGTCATTAGGCGCAGATAGCGAAAGCAGGAAAACAATGGACGGGAAAAAGCGCTCCAAGGTGTAATAAAGTTCAAAACAAAAGCTATAATCCATCGAATAACTTTACTGAGAGATTTGAGCAGGGTAAAACACATGACCAACACTTTTACCACCAACCGGAAACATAGCAACCAGGCTAGCAACGCACCTCCTTTACGGCAGCTGTCGCAACCTTCTTAAAACAACCGCAGCACATACATATATATACAACACTGCAGCACATACATATATATACAACACTGCAGCACATACATATATATACAACACTGCAGCACATACATATATATATATACAACATATATGACACTGCAGCACATACATATATATACAACACTGCAGCACATACATATATATACAACACCGCAGCACATACATATATATACAACACTGCAGCACATACATATATATACAACACTGCAGCACATACATATATATACAACACTGCAGCACATACATATATATACAACATATATGACACCGCAGCACATACATATATATACAACACTGCAGCACATACATATATATACAACACTGCAGCACATACATATATATACAACACTGCAGCACATACATATATATACAACACTGCAGCACATACATATATATACAACACTGCAGCACATACATATATATACAACACTGCAGCACATACATATATATATACAACATATCTCCCTTTTTTAACTTTTGTTTTTCTTTCCTTGTAAACGTTACAAAATCACACTGTAGATGTGTTGTCTGTCTAATTATAAATAATGCAGACGAGGCGTGTTGGCTGACTTCTTGACGTTTACTTTCACAGCGTGGCAACATGCAACACTTTTCGGGGCTACCGCGCATGCTCGTCACTCCCGTTGCATGCTGGGTAGTGTAGTTGTTATATTCTCTCGCTCATAACATTTTTCCCCCTATAAAGAAATAATGTTAACTCAATAAAGTGTATTTCTTTTTTTAGCTTTAACTTTTCATTTTTTAGCATTGTAACCACATTTGCAAACAACTTTTCTCTTCATAGAATTTTCTTTCAATAAAGAAATAAAGTGCAAAAATGTCAAAGCATCATAACAAACAGTTATGGTCCAATAGCAGCAGAAGTGCACTTTTTGGAGAACTGTATTATTTCCAGTTTTGTGCCCAAGGGACTGATTTTATTTAACACTATATTATTATTTATACACCTATAGTGATCACAGAGACAGCTTGTTTTTGTGTTACTGTATTTATTTGTTTCTCTGAAAAATCCCACTTAATATACTTTGGGTAACAACAGTCAATATTTATTTATTTTATTTTATTTTTTTAGGTAGGTAACAGTCAATATTTATTTATTTATTAGATTTTATTTTTTTATTATATAACAAAAGTGAGCTTTTGTTAAACCAAATATTGTGTGTTTTTTTCCATATACAACAACCTATCTGGACTCCATAAGAGAATTGATAAGGAATCGGTTCGATAATAGGATTCGATAATAGGCTCGAACTCAATAATTCCTTATCAAACATCATCCCTAGTCACTAGTGTGAATATACCTCATCATTGGTTTTGCGCTGCTTGATCTTTGGTACTGGACCACATTTTCCACTTGGTACTGGTGCTTCCCATGTTGGAGCTGGTGAAGGATCAGCACACTTCCATTGATGACAGACTCCTACAACACGTGTGACACAAACCTTCTGGTCATTATTGATTGAATATAAATATTTACATGTATAAAAATGTGCGTATATATGTATGTGTGGGGAAAAAAATCACAAGACTATTTCATCTCTACAGGCCTGTTTCATGAGGGGGTTCCTCAATCATCAGGAGATCAGGAAAATCTCCTGATGATTGAGGAAACCCCTCATGAAACAGGCCTGTAGAGATGAAATAGTCTTGTGATTTTTTTCCCACACATACATATTACGCTCTACCACGGTATCGAGCACTATTTTTTTGGATAATCTAATTAAGACATATATATATATATATATATATATATATATATATATATATATATATATATATATATATATATATATATATATATATATATATATATATATATATATATATATATATATATATATATATATATATATATATATATATATATATATATATATACATCCATCCATCCATCCATCCATTTTCTACCGCTTATTCCCTTAAGAGCATCATGTCATGGCCATCTTGAGTTTCCAATCATTTCTACAATTCTTATTTTTTTGTGATAGAGTGATTGGAGCACATACTTGTTGGTCAACTGTGCAGACAATTGTTCACAAGTATCAAGTGCATGGCACAGTTTTGTCACTGCCACGCTCAAGAAGAAAACAGTGTGTCAGGGTGTCAGTGCTGGAACACGGGTGTCAGTGCTGGAACACGGGTGTCAGTGCTGGAACACGGGTGTCAGTGCTGGAAGACGGGTGTCAGTGTCCACAGTCAAGCCTGTTTTGCGTGGCCATGGACTGAGAGGCTACCATGCAAGAAGGAAGTCCTTGCTCCAGAAGCCACACCTTAAGGCTCGTCTAAAGTTTGCTGCTGATCACATGGACAAAGGTAAGACCTTCTGGAGGAAAGTTCTGTGGTCAGGTAAAACAAAAATGGAGCTGTTTGGCCACAATAGCCAGCAATATGTTTGGTGAGGCCTTTAATCCCAGGAACACCATGCCTACCGCCAAGCATGGTGGTGGTAGTATTATGCTCTGGGCCTGTTTTGCTGCCAATGGAACTGCTGCTTTAAATGGGACAATGAAAAAGGAGGATTAGCTCCAAATTGTTCAGGACAAGCTAAAATCATCAGCCCGGAGGTTGGGTCTTGTTGGGTGTTCCAGCAGGACAATGACCCCAAACACACCTCAAAAGTGGTCAAGGAATGGCTAAAGCAGGCTAGAATGAAGGTTTTAGAATGGCCTTCCCAAAGTTGTGTGGACAATGCTGAAGAAACAAGTCCATGTCACATTTAGCTGAACTGCAGCAATTTAGTGGTCAAGTGGTCAAGCAGAAGCTTGTGGATGGCTACCAAAAGTGCCTTATTGCAGGTCAACTTGCCAAGGAAGCAAATATTAACATTGCTGTATGTATACTTTTCACCCTCACATTTGCAGTAGACACATAATAAATTCATAAAAGAAGCAAACTTCATGAATGTTTTTAGTGAGCAACAAGTATGTGCTCCAATCACTACATCACAACAACAAGTATGTGCTCCAATCACTACATCACAACAACAAGTATGTGCTCCAATCACTACATCACAACAACAAGTATGTGCTCCAATGACTACATCACAACAACAAGTATGTGCTCCAATCACTACATCACAACAACAAGTATGTGCTCCAATCACTACATCACAACAACAAGTATGTGCTCCAATGACTACATCACAACAACAAGTATGTGCTCCAATCACTACATCACAACAACAAGTATGTGCTCCAATCACTACATCACAACAACAAGTATGTGCTCCAATCACTACATCACAACAACAACAAGTATGTGCTCCAATCACTACATCACTACAACAAGTATGTGCTCCAATCACTACATCACTACAACAAGTATGTGCTCCAATGACTACATCACAACAACAAGTATGTGCTCCAATCACTACATCACAACAACAAGTATGTGCTCCAATCACTACATCACAACAACAAGTATGTGCTCCAATCACTACATCACTACAACAAGTATGTGCTCCAATCACTACATCACAACAACAATTATGTGCTCCAATCACTACATCACAACAACAAGTATGTGCTCCAATCACTACATCACAACAACAAGTATGTGCTCCAATCACTACATCACAACAACAACAAGTATGTGCTCCAATCACTACATCACAACAACAAGTATGTGCTCCAATCACTACATCACAACAACAAGTATGTGCTCCAATCACTACATCACAACAACAAGTATGTGCTCCAATCACTACATCACAACAACAAGTATGTGCTCCAATCACTACATCACAACAACAAGTATGTGCTCCAATCACTACATCACAACAACAAGTATGTGCTCCAATCACTACATCACAACAACAAGTATGTGCTCCAATCACTACATCACAACAAGTATGTGCTCCAATCACTACATCACAACAACAACAAGTATGTGCTCCAATCACTACATCACAACAACAAGTATGTGCTCCAATCACTACATCACAACAACAACAAGTATGTGCTCCAATCACTACATCACAACAACAAGTATGTGCTCCAATCACTACATCACTACAACAAGTATGTGCTCCAATCACTACATCACAACAACAAGTATGTGCTCCAATCACTACATCACAACAACAAGTATGTGCTCCAATCACTACATCACAACAACAAGTATGTGCTCCAATCACTACATCACAACAACAAGTATGTGCTCCAATCACTACATCACAACAACAAGTATGTGCTCCAATCACTACATCACTACAACAAGTATGTGCTCCAATCACTACATCACAACAACAAGTATGTGCTCCAATCACTACATCACAACAACAAGTATGTGCTCCAATCACTACATCACAACAACAAGTATGTGCTCCAATCACTACATCACAACAACAACAAGTATGTGCTCCAATCACTACATCACAACAACAAGTATGTGCTCCAATCACTACATCACAACAACAACAAGTATGTGCCTCAATCACTACATCACAACAACAACAAGTATGTGCTCCAATCACTACATCACAACAACAACAAGTATGTGCTCCAATCACTACATCACAACAACAACAAGTATGTGCTCCAATCACTACATCACAACAACAACAAGTATGTGCTCCAATCACTACATCACAACAACAACAAGTATGTGCTCCAATCACTACATCACAACAACAAGTATGTGCTCCAATCACTACATCACAACAACAACAAGTATGTGCTCCAATCACTACATCACAACAACAAGTATGTGCTCCAATCACTACATCACAACAACAACAAGTATGTGCTCCAATCACTACATCACAACAACAACAAGTATGTGCTCCAATCACTACATCACAACAACAACAAGTATGTGCTCCAATCACTACATCACAACAACAACAAGTATGTGCTCCAATCACTACATCACAACAACAACAAGTATGTGCTCCAATCACTACATCACAACAACAACATATATATATATATATATATATATATATATATATATATATATATATATATATATATATATATATATATATATATATATATATATATATATATATATATATATATATATATATATATATATATATACATACATACATACAAGAGGTCCCGCAGCCTCCGTAGCAGAACCTCCAGGTTGTGTAACAGCTTCTTCCCTCAGGCCGTAAGACTCTTGAACGCATCATAATAATCCCCTCAATTTCCCCCCAAAATGGATGAAGTGGCTGTAATATAAATACAATATAACATACATCCATAAACTTGGATGCATATGCAAAAGTGCAATATGTTTATCTGTACAGTAATCTATTTATTTATATCTGCACCTTATTGCTTTTTTATCCTGCACTACCATGAGCTAATGCAACCACATTCCAGTCTTATCTGTACTGTAAAGTAATTTACAGTACAGAAAATTTGAATGACAATAAAAAGGAAGTCTAAGTCTAATACATATGCATCCACATACAGTATATACATATGTATACATATATACACATATATATACATACATACATGCATTATATATATATATATATATATATATATATATATATATATATATATATATATATATATATATATATATATATATATATATATATATATATATATATATATATATATATATATATATATATATATATATATATATATATATATATGCTGGATTGGATGATGTGGTTGTTTACTGGTAGCTGCAATGAGTGATCAGAAGGCACATTTATATATATATATTAGGGGTGTAGGAAAAAATCGATTCGAATTCGAATCGCGATTCTCACGTTGTGCGATTCAGAATCAATTCTCATTTTTAAAAAATCGATTTTTATAGGTGGTGGTCGGAGGGGTTGTTGGTGCAAGTTACAGCCACGCTCCCGTCAGTCCACCCCAGGGCAGCTGTGGCTATGAAAGTAGCTTACCACCACCAGGTGTGAATGAATGATGGGTTCTACACGTAAAGCCACTTTGGGTACTTAGAAAAGCGCTATATAAATCCCAGGTATTATTATTAGTATTAGAAGTGCAATAAACACAACAATTGAGAGGAGACACAAACACAACAAACCAAAAGTAGTGAAACAAAAATGAATATTATCAACAACAGTATCAATATTAGTTACAATTTCAACATAGCAGTGATTAAAAACCCCTCATTGACATTATCATTAGACATTTATAAAAAAGAACAATAGTGTGACAGTGGCTTACACTTGCATCGCATCTCATAAGCTTGACAACACACTGTGTCCAATATTTGCACAAAGATAAAATAAGTCATATTTTTGCTTCATTTAATAGTTCAAACAAATGTACATTATTGCAATCAGTTGATAAAACATTGTCCTTTACAATTATAAAAGCTTTTTACTCTGCTTGCATGTCAGCAGTCTGGGGTAGATCTTGCTCAAATCTATGTATTCCATCAATAGACAATCCTTTTCAATCGGGAATCAAGTTGAATTGAAAAAAAATCGATTTTGAATTGAATCGTGACCCCAAGAATCTATATTGAATCGAATCGTGGGACACCCAAAGATTCACAGCCCTACAAAAAAAAAAAAATATATATATATATATATATATATATATATATATATATATATATATATATATATATATATATATATATATATATATATATATATATATATATATATATATATATATATATACCAACCTTTTTGAAAGCAAGAGCTACTTCTTGGGTAGTGATTAATGCGAAGGGCTACCAGTTTGATACACACTTCAATAAATTGCCAGAAATAGCCAATTTGCTCAATTTACCTTTAACTCTATGTTATTATTAATAATTAATGATATTTACACTTAATTGAACGGTTTAAAAGAGGAGTAAACACGAAAAAAATGACAATTACATTTTGAAACATAGTTTATCTTCAATTTCAACTCTTTAAAATTCAAAATTCAACCAAAAAAAGAAGAGAAAAACTAGCTAATTCGAATCTTTTTGAACAAATTAAAAAAAGAATTTATAGAACATCATTAGTAATTTTTCCTGATCAAGATTAATTTTAGAATTTTGATGACATGTTTTAAATAGGTTAAAATCCAATCTGCACTTTGTTAGAGTATATAACAAATTGGACCAAGCTATATTTCTAACAAAGACAAATCATTATTTCTTCTAGATTTTCCAGAACAACATTTTTAAAGAAATTCAAAAGACTTTGAAATAAGATTTAAATTTGATTCTACAGATTTTCTAGATTTGCCAGAATAATTTTTTTGAATTTTATTCTTAATAAGTTTGAAGAAATATTTCACAAATATTCTTCGTCGAAAAAACAGAAGCTAAAATGAAGAATTAAATTAAAAAGTATTTATTATTCTTTACAATAAAAAAAATACATTTACTTGAACATTGATTTAAATTGTCAGGAAAGAAGAGGAAGGAATTTAAAAGGTAAAAAGGTATATGTGTTTAAAAATCCTAAAATCATTTTTAAGGTTGTATTTTTTCTCTAAAATTGTCTTTCTGAAAGTTATAAGAAGCAAAGTAAAAAAATTAATGAATGTATTTAAACAAGTGAAGACCAAGTCTTTCAAATATTTTCTTGGATATTCAAATTCTATTTGAGTTTTGTCTCTCTTAGAATTAAAAATGTCGGGCAAAGCGAGACCAGCTTGCTAGTAAATAAATAACATTTAAAAAATAGCGGCAGCTCACTGGTAAGTGCTGCTATTTGAGCTATTTTTAGAACAGGCCAGCGGGCTACTCATCTGGTCCTTACGGGCTACCTGGTGCCCGCGGGCACCACGTTGGTGACCCCTGATATATATATATATACACACATAAAGTCAGGAAAGCTACTCACCATGTTGCTGCCACTGTCCAAATGATGAGGATGATGATGATGATGATGATGATGATGATGATGATGATAGAGGCATCGTAAATGTGTGTGTGTGTGTGTGTGTGTGTGTGTGTGTGTGTGTGTGTGTGTGTGTGTGTGTGTGTGTGTGTGTGTGTGTGTGTGTGTGTGTGTGTGTGTGTGTGTGTGTGTGTGTGTGTGTGTGTGTGGTGTGTGAAGCCCCCTGTAGTTTTCCACTTCTGTTTTAACCAGAAGAGGAAGTTGCTCTTCTATCCTCCTCTCAGAACCAGAATGGGCTTCCGGTAGTCCGTGGTCTCCTTGTGCACTGCAACACTAAATATTAACCATGAAGTAAGAAAATGAAGAAGTACTGCAACACTAAATATTAACCATGAAGTAAGAAAATGAAGAAGTACTGCAACACTAAATATTAACCATGAAGTAAGAATATGAAGAAGTATTGCTACGCTAAATATTAACCATGAAGAAGTATTGCAACACTAAATATTAACCATGAAGAAGTATTGCTACACTAAATATTAACCATGAAGTAAGAATATGAATATAATATTTAGTTTTATCTAAAGTTCTTTCAGGATGTATTTGAATATAATATTTAATTGTATTTAAAGCTCTTTCAGGATATATTTTAAATATAATATTTGGTTTTATCTAAAGTTATTTCAGGATGTATTTTAAATAAAATATTTAGTTTTATTTAAAATTATTTCAGGATGTATTTTAAATATAATATTTACTTTTATTTAAAGTTCTTTCAGGATGTATTTTGAATATAATATTTAGTTGTATTTAAAGTTATTTCAGGATGTATTTTGAATATAATATTTACTTTCATGTAAAGTTATTTTAGGATGTATTCTAAATATAATATTTAGTTGTATCTAAAGTTCTTTCGGCATGCATTTTAAATATAATATTTAACTGTATTTAAAGCTCTTTCAGGATGTATTTTAAATATAATATTTTGTTGTATTTAAAGTTATTTCAGGATGTATTTTGAATATAATATTTAGTTGTATTAAGTTCTTTCAAGATGTATTTTAAATATACTATTTAGTTTCATCTAAAAGTCTTTTAGTAAATATTTTAAATATAATATTTTGTTTTTTCTAAAGCTCATTCAGGATGTATTTTGAATATAATATTTAAATTTATAAAAAATGTATTTCAGGATGTATTTTAAATACAATATTAAGTTTTATTTAAAATTATTTCAGGATGTATTCTAAATATAATATTTAGTTTTATCTAAAGCTCCTTCAGGATGTATTCTAAATATAATATTTAGTTTTATCTAAAGCTCCTTCAGGATGTATTTGGAATATAATATTTTGATTTATTTAAAATTATTTCAGGATGTATTTTAAATATAATACTTAGTTTTACCTAAAGCTCTTTCAGGATGTATTTTAAATATAATATTTAGATTTATTTAAAATTATTTCAGGATGTATTTTAAATAAAATATTACATTTTATTTAAAATTATTTCAGGATGTATTTTAAATAAAATATTAAGTTTTATTTAAAATTATTTCAGGATGTATTTTAAATAAAATATTAAGTTTTATTTAAAATTATTTCAGGATGTATTTTAAATAAAATATTAAGTTTTATTTAAAATTATTTCAGGATGTATTTTAAATATAATATTTAGTTTTATCTAAAGCTCTTTCAGGATGTATTTTAAATATAATATTTATATTTATTTAAAATTATTTCAGGATGTATTTTAAATAAAATATTTAGTTTTATTTAAAATGATCTCAGGATGTATTTTAAATAAAATATTTAGTTTTATTTAAAATGATCTCAGGATGTATTTTAAATAAAATATTTAGTTTTATTTAAAATGATCTCAGGATGTATTTTAAATAAAATATTTAGTTTTATTTAAAATTATCTCAGGATGTATTTTAAACATAATACTTACTTTTACTTAAAGCTCTTTCAGGATGTATTTTGAATATAATATTTAGTTTTAGCTAAAGTTATTTCAGTAAGTATTTTAAATAAAATTTTCACTTTATAGTAAATTACCGTTATCTTTACTGTCAAAGTTGTGATATTTAATGAACATTAACATTCACTCTGTAGAAATCCAAGACTTGCAAAGTGTATTATTAACCAAATATTAATGTTTGTCCTTCCAAATAATGGAAGTCTTTTCACTTCCCTAAGCAGCGAGATCCAGAACAGGAAGTGAAGACTTTTGGGTATCAAATATTCAACTGACATGGGGAGACACTTCTCTGCGACACCTGCAACAAATCAATAATAATATTACTACTGCACATTAATAACATTATTACTGCACAATAATAACATTACTACTGCACAATAATAATATTACTACTGCACAATAATAACATTACTACTGCACAATAATAATATTACTACTGCACAATAATAATATTACTACTGCACAATAATAATATTACTACTGCACATTAATAACATTATTACTGCACAATAATAACATTATTACTGCACAATAATAACATTACTACTGCACAATAATAATATTACTACTGCACAATAATAACATTACTACTGCACAATAATAATATTACTACTGCACAATAATAATATTACTACTGCACAATAATAACATTACTACTGCACAATAATAACATTACTACTGCACAATAATAATATTACTACTGCACAATAATAATATTACTACTGCACAATAATAATATTACTACTGCACAATAATAATATTACTACTGCACAATAATAACATCACTACTGCACAATAATAATATTACTACTGCACGATAATAATATTACTACTGCACAATAATAACATCACTACTGCACAATAATAATATTACTACTGCACAATAATAACATCACTACTGCACAATAATAATATTACTACTGCACGATAATAACATTACTACTGCACAATAATAACATTACTACTGCACAATAATAACATTACTACTGCACAATAATAATATTACTACTGCACAATAATAATATTACTACTGCACAATAATAACATTACTACTGCACAATAATAATATTACTACTGCACAATAATAACATCACTACTGCACAATAATAATATTACTACTGCACAATAATAACATTACTACTGCACAATAATAATATTACTACTGCACAATAATAACATTACTACTGCACAATAATAATATTACTACTGCACAATAATAACATTACTACTGCACAATAATAATATTACTACTGCACAATAATAACATTACTACTGCACAATAATAATATTACTACTGCACAATAATAATATTACTACTGCACAGTAATAACATTACTACTGCACAATAATAAAAAACTGTACGTTTTAAAGGACATGTACGTTGCATCAAGGTCTTGTACCTGCTGGCTATAAACTGCACGCCACACGGACTCTCAGATGAATAGTAAATGGAGAAGTGTGGCCCCCAGGTTCTTCGTTACTCGTATATGGAAAAGTGGCCCCCAGAAGTATTTAGTTGAATAACTTCCTTGTCATTTGTATTGAAGCATAGAAGAAACCAGAACAAAGATGGATAGATGCAACTAGGGATGATGCTCGAAACCGGTTTTCCCGGTTGTTCGATAAGAAAAGAACCGAGTCCTTGGACTCAAATCCCTTTTTGAGAACCGGTACCCGTTATCGAGGCCACTATAGTAAAGAAAAAGAGTTGGTTCTTTATTCGAATCCCTGGGAACGAATCCCAAATGGGCAATGTTATACCCTTTTGATTGTAGACTCTTACTGACACCTTGTGGCGATATGAAAATACTACACGTCATTAGTTTGGGCACTTCCGGGTTGAGACAATTGAGAAGTAGACAAGTTGTGTTAGCTCTTACAAGCCTTGGAAAAGATAAGTCTGTAAGTAAACTGTTTAACTTGTTTATGTAACTCCATTTTAAGGTGGAAAGTGGTTACATTTAATACTAAGATGTTTATTGAAAAACGATTTTTGTGCACTGTTTCAATGGATGTTTTGAGGACTTAAAATGGCTGCCAGTCGTGTATTTCCACCATCTAAATAGTTTCAACACTCAGAAGTATTTGTTTGATGATAGTACTGCATATTTGTGTGAAGCTAATATTTACATATTGTGTATTACATTAATTGAATCACATAGCTTATACATTTTTCATTGTGTGTATTTCAGTTTAAAAAAATAAAAAATAACAGTCCAGTGCAACACAAAAGTAAAGATAGGAAAAGACAAAGCAAGATCAACAACAATAAAGAGCCTAAATGGATTAATCTGCTTTGGAACTTTATTAGACGTCTTGGATTGTTTGTTAGCTGTCTGCCTGTGTGTGTAGTTAGTATGTTCCAATAGCAGCAGAAGTGCACTTTTTGGAGAGCTGTATTATTTTCAGTTTTGTGCCCAAGGGACTGATTTTATTTAACACTATATTATTATTTATACACATATAGTGATCACAGAGACAGGTTGTTTTTGTGTTACTGTATATATTTGTTTTTCTGAAAAATCCCACTTAATATACTTTGGGTTACAACAGTCAATATTTATTTATTTTATTTTTTAGGGGGGTAACAGTCAATATTTATTTATTTATTTATTTTATTGTATTTTTTTCTTATAAAATAAAAGTGAGCTTTTGTTAAACCAAATATTGTGTTTTTTTTCCATATACAACAACCTATCTGGAATCGATAAGAGAATCGATAAGGAATCGGTTCGATAAGAGGATTCGATAATGGGCTCCAACTCGATAATTTCTTATCAAACATCATCCCTAGATGCAACCTTGTCTAAATATTAGGATCTGAATGTAAGTTCTTGTCCAAGTTCTGACACAACTGCTATGTAACTTTTAATTACATTGACGCAATTTGAGTAAAAGGTGATAAATAATCCATCCAAACTATGAAAATAATCTTTTTTTATAATCTACAGTGCACAAAGAAAAACTGTACATTGATCCAAATATGTGATGAATAGTTATGATTGTCCTAATTACTTCTTTCATTAGCATAAATAGAAGTGTCAATAAATTATGAGCGTGTCGTCTGCGGTGCTCAGCTGGTCACTGGCCAGTGTTCCTGCTACTTGGGCCACCTGCACCTGTCAACAACAACAACAACAACAACAACACCGTACGTCAAACAGGAAGTAGGAGGGAAGAGTTTCCTGTGTGGCACCTGCAAGACGCAGCATCAAAACGTTGGCGCCTGTGAGCGCAGAGGGAAGAGTTGAGGTGGCAGCGATGCGCCCTTATTTGGGCGGTGGGCTCAGGAAGCGGAAGGCAGTCGCAGCGATCCACGTCGATCTCACAGTCGGGCATCCAGGAAGTCACCGGAAGCTCTAAACACAAAGTCATGTTGTTTTGTCATCGTCAGCAATTAGCCGAACCTCGATTTAAGAACCCTATTGGTTCTGGAACTGAAATCGTGAATGGAAAAGTTTGTACAGTGAAGCAGATGTCTCCGTAAGAAACAACGTAAATATGAATAATTGGTTCCAGCCAGTCCATGTTTTAGTGAAGACAATATCCAGTAATATAAAGTAGTACATAACAAGGATCAACTTTCTATTTATCAACAAGACCAAACAACAACGACAAGCTGAACTGTCCTATCTGTGCTGCTCTGCCAACACGCACATACACAGAAGTCCCTTTGGCGCCCTCACAAACGATCAGAAATCACAAAAATGATTAACTTCAACAACCGTACTGCTGCAAAAATAAACATTTTAAAAAGTCAAATCTACTTACAGGACATCAGTACTGCTCAGATAGCGGGGCGATGCTTTATCAGTATCATGATTTGAAAAGCCGTGCACTACAAATTGTAGCTATTAATCCTGACTTACTCGTTTTGATTTAAAAAAATTAAAATCAGCACAAATTGGGTTTTTTTATTTTTGTTTTGTAGGTTTTATATATTGTAATTAATGTTGCTGATCAATTTGAATTTATTATTATTAATTGAGTTGATTTTATTTTATTTTTCAGTATCAAATGGTTCACATTGGTCAAAAAATGTTTATAGTTTCAATAAGGATTACTTTTATTTTTATTTTATTCCAGGCAGTTTGAACCTCTTCATATCTTTTCAATGTTACTAAAGTTATTTTTTGTTGTAAGTCGATCTATATTTCTTTCTTTTTGGGTTTCTTTTATGTAAATAAGCATACAATGTTTTGCAGAGGTGTACTTATCACAATTTTCTACAGATATTATTAGGGATGTCCAATAATGGCTTTTTTGCCGATATCCGATATTCCGATATTGTCCAACTCTTATTTACCGATACCGATATCAATTGATACCGATATATACAGTGGTGGGATTAACACATTATTATGCCTAATTTGGACAACCAGGTATGGTGAAGATAAGGTCCTTTTTTTTTAAATTAGTAAAATAAAATAAGATAAATACATTTAAAACATTTTCTTGAATAAAAAAGAAAGTAAAACAATATAAAAACAGTTACATAGAAACTTGTAATTAATGAAAATTTGTAAAATTAACTGTTAAAGGTTAGTACTATTAGTGGAGCAGCAGCACGCACAATCATGTGTGCTTACGGACTGTATCCCTTGCAGACTGTATTGATATATATTGATATATAATGCTTACGGACTGTATCCCTTGCAGACTGTATTGATATATATTGATATATAATGCTTACGGACTGTATCCCTTGCAGACTGTATTGATATATATTGATATATTATGCTTACGGACTGTATCCCTTGCAGACTGTATTGATATATATTGATATATAATGCTTACGGACTGTATCCCTTGCAGACTGTATTGATATATAATGCTTACGGACTGTATCCCTTGCAGACTGTATTGATATATATTGATATATAATGCTTACGGACTGTATCCCTTGCAGACTGTATTGATATATATTGATATATAATGTAGGAAGCAGAATATTAATAACAGAAAGAAACAACCCTTTTGTGTGAATGAGTGTAAATGGGGGAGGGAGGTTTTTTGGGTTGGTGCACTAATTGTAAGTGTATCTTGTGTTTTTTATGTGGATTTGATAAAAAAAAATTTAAAAAGTAAATAAATTAAAAAACGATACTGATAATAAAAAACCGATACTGATAATTTCCGATATTACATTTTAAAGCATTTATCGGCCGATAATATCGTCAGGGAATAATTGAGAAACACTGCAGTTCATTAACATCCACAAAAGCAGACAGAGGCAGAGAAGGGAGGGGCCAGGGGAGGGGCCGTGTGTGTGTGTGTGTGTGTGTGTGTGTGTGTGTGTGTGTGTGTGTGTGTGTGTGTGTGTGTGTGTGTGTGTGTGTGTGTGTGTGTGTGTGTGTGTGTGTGTGTGTGTGTGTGTGTGTGTGTGCACTTGTCTCACCATCCTTGTGTGGAAATACACTTGACAAACCACCCTTTCTGTGAGGACCTTTTGACTTGTGAGGACATTTGCATGATCCTCACAACTACAAAAGTAAAAAAAATGTTTTACTTTGTGTGTTTTGCATTCTGAAGTGAGGTTGCAACTCTCTACTCCCATCTAGTGCTAGATATATTTTTTTCATCATTCTAGCTATAGTGGAAAGGGGGGCCCTCACAACCTACTAACCAAACGTGGGTCCACACAAAGTAGGCATGACATGAATGTGCGTGTGTGTGTGTGTGTGTGTGTGTGTGTGTGTGTGTGTGTGTGTGTGTGTGTGTGTGTGTGTGTGTGTGTGTGTGTGTGTGTGTGTGTGTGTGTGTGTGTGTGTGTGTGTGTGAGTGAGGTGCCGCTGAACGAGAGTTAGTTGGTGCTGTGCTGTGAGATTAGTCCACTTTGGCATAGTTTTTCCAGAAAAAGTCCGTTCTCATCACAATTAAAACTTTCTGTGGAACAAAGTCAACTTCCTCAATCTCTTCAATAGTAGCGGGACACAAAATGGAAGACTATAAAAATAAATAAAAAATAGTGGACCAACGCAGAAAACAATCCCAGGTATAAAAATATGACAGGTGGGTCAAAGTGACAAGTTGGTTGTTGATCCCAAACTGTTTGGGAATTGTTGTCTTTACGGGGGATCCTGAACGCACCACATCAGGTGTCAACAGGTGTGCTTCAATGCATGAAGTTAGCAATCCCTCACCTGGCCGACTGGAGGGGTAAGGTATGCACCTGTCGCTCGCCTGGAGGGGTAAGGTATGCACCTGTCGCTCGCACAATCCCAAATCCACCCGCTGACGCAAAGTCTCCTGGAACCTTCCGCCTCCGACGGCCGTCCAATCAGAGCGCAGCTGCAACCAAAGCGGGTGAAGGCGGCGGCCATGTGGTGCGCCTTCCTTTGCCGGAGGACTCACCTGCCGCTCCCGTGGGGCCGGGCGTGGCGCCGTATGATGGCGGGCTCCAGGCACCCGCAGTCGGTGTGGTTGGCCACCCTGATCAGCAGCGGCTCGGGTAGGAACTTGAAGGGGATGATGCTGAGCACCTGCGACACACCACAGGTGAGTTGACCACAAGGCTGCCGGGTGAGGTGCGGTGAGGCGGAGCACGTACGGTTTTATTGACGGCGAGTGCGCTCGTGTTTCTGCACGTGACGCCTTCTTGATTGCAGCAACCCCCGCATCTGCCAATCACAGTGACACGTCACTCAGGTGACATCATGTCAGCACAGTCTCACTCACCTGCAGACTAACATGACAGAACAACTTCCGGCTACCCTTAAAAAGGTGGGAAAAAGGTCAACATGGGGGGGGGGGGGGGGGGGGGTGAGTAAAATATATTCAGTCTGAGACTGGACACCCGGGAAGGAAGGGGGTACAGACGAAGGCCAGGAAAAAAAAGCTCAATAGTCACAGCACACATAAACAAGTTATAAAGAACCCACAAGACTTGCAACAGAGGGGAGGGAGTGTATTCTCACCTGTGTAGGGACACACATGGAGGCTTGAAGAAGACTGAAGGGTCAGTTCCCAGCTCCTTGGCCACGTCCACACACGTCTCTCTGGGCACACACTGAGTCTTCTGCCACTCCTCATCAATGGCTGCGAGTCAGGAGGACATGAAGTGACACGAAGGGACATGAAGTGACATGAAGTGACATGAAGGGACATGAAGTGACATGAAGTGACATGAGGGGACATGACGTGACATGAAGTGACATGAAGGGACATGAAGTGACATGAAGTGACATGACGTGACATGAAGTGACATGAAGTGACATGAAGTGACATGAAGGGACATGAAGTGACATGAAGTGACATGAAGGGACATGAAGTGACATGAAGTGACATGAAGTGACATGAGGGGACATGACGTGACATGAAGTGACATGAAGGGACATGAAGTGACATGAAGTGACATGACGTGACATGAAGTGACATGAAGTGACATGAAGGGACATGAAGTGACATGAAGTGACATGAAGTGACATGAAGTGACATGACGTGACATGAAGTGACATGAAGTGACATGAAGTGACATGAAGGGACATGAAGTGACATGACGTGACATGAAGTGACATGAAGTGACATGAAGGGACATGAAGTGACATGAAGTGACATGAAGTGACATGAAGTGACATGAAGTGACATGAAGGGACATGAAGTGACATGAAGTGACATGAAGGGACATGAAGTGACATGAAGTGACATGACGTGACATGAAGTGACATGAAGTGACATGAAGGGACATGAAGTGACATGAAGTGACATGAAGTGACATGAAGTGACATGAAGTGACATGAAGTGACATGACGTGACATGAAGTGACATGACGTGACATGAAGTGACATGAAGTGACATGAAGTGACATGAAGGGACATGAAGTG
The DNA here is from genome assembly GCF_033978785.1 of Entelurus aequoreus. Taxonomy (NCBI): domain Eukaryota; kingdom Metazoa; phylum Chordata; class Actinopteri; order Syngnathiformes; family Syngnathidae; genus Entelurus; species Entelurus aequoreus. The sequence goes on from NC_084732.1 coordinate 91,066,779, forward strand.
ACATGAAGTGACATGAAGTGACATGAAGTGACATGAAGTGACATGACGTGACATGAAGTGACATGAAGGGACATGAAGTGACATGAGGTGACATGAAGTGACATGAAGTGACATGAAGTGACATGAGGGGACATGAAGTGACATGAAGTGACATGAAGTGACATGAGGGGACATGAAGTGACATGAGGTGACATGAAGTGACATGAGGGGACATGAAGTGACATGAAGTGACATGAAGTGACATGAGGGGACATGAAGTGACATGAAGTGACATGAAGTGACATGAGGGGACATGAAGTGACATGAAGTGACATGAAGTGACATGAAGTGACATGAGGGGACATGAAGTGACATGAAGTGACATGAAGTGACATGAAGTGACATGACGTGACATGAAGTCTCCCACCTTTGAGTATGTGCATGCTGTAAGACTCAGCAGCGTATCGAGTAGATCGATGAGATCCTACATAAGGCGGAGATAAAAGTGTCTCTGCGTGCTGGAGTCTCATCTGACATTTCCACAACTTCCAGTCAGGGAAGTTAGTCAGTCTGAGAAGTTCATCTAGACTGGAAGACCATCTCACTCTCTTCTCCCACACCTCCATCACCTGTAACATCACACCTATATATATATATATATATATATATATATATATATATATATATATATATATATATATATATATATATATATATATATATATATATATATATATATATATATATATATATATATATATATATATATATATATATATACACATAAGTCCATTACATATTATATATATATACTGTATGTATATATATATATATATATATATATATATACACAGTATGTATGTATGTATATACACATATTTACATACATATATATATATACACATACATGTATATGTATATGTATACATACATATATATACATATATGCATACATACACATAAATACTTATAAACACACAAATATACACAAATATATATATATATATCTATTAATACACATATATACACCCACACACACATCCACACACACCCACCCACACGCACACATTTTATATATATATTATATACATATACACAAACATATATACATCTACATATATACATACATATATACATGTACATATATACATACATATATACATGTATATATATTCATGTACATATGTACATGTACAGTACATATATACATGTACATATATACATACATATATACATGTACATATATACATACATATATACATGTACATATATACATGTACATATATTCATGTACATATGTACATGTACAGTACATATATACATGTACATATATACATACATATATACATGTACATATATACATACATATATACATGTACATATATACATACATATATACATGTACATATATACATGTACATATATACATACATATATACATGTACATATATACATACATATATACATGTACATATATACATACATATATACATGTACATATATACATGTACATATATACATGTACATATATACATATATAT
>NC_084732.1:91070798-91158298 GCF_033978785.1 Entelurus aequoreus
ATATTTATATTTGTCTACTTCCTGTTTTATCATGTTTATATTTGTTTACTTCCTGTTTTAACATGTTTATATTTGTTAACTTCCTGTTTTAACATGTTTATATTTGTTTAATTCCTGTTTTAACATGTTTATATTTGTTTACTTCCTGTTTTATCATGTTTATATTTGTTTACTTCCTGTTTTAACATGTTTATATTTGTTAACTTCCTGTTTTAACATGTTTATATTTGTTTAATTCCTGTTTTAACATGTTTATATTTGTTTACTTCCTGTTTTAACATGTTTATATTTGTTTACTTCCTGTTTTAACATGTTTATATTTGTCTACTTCCTGTTTTATCATGTTTATATTTGTCTACTTCCTGTTTTAACATGTTTATCCACACTTCTGTTCAAATGTGATGAGCACTTGTTTGATACTTAACATACGTTTTGGGGGATACTACGAATTTTGGATATCAACCCAATACCCAAAACGATTTTGTGAAAATAAAAAATATCGACCATACACTGATACTATACTTGGTATCATTACTGTCGATATTTGTGTCCGCACTAGTTTAGCAGTTAGCATGTCCTCCTATGGTGTGTAGTGTGGCATGTTTAGCTCGTTCTCATCCTCCAGTGATAATGATATTCTAAGAGACTTATTGTTGAATTAATAAAATAAAACAATGAAATTAAAAATGTAGAATTGTGGGAATGAAATGTGATAATTTAATGAGGAAAAAAATGATGTACTATTGTTAAAATGAAACCATCATTTGAAGAAAAAAAAATCAATATCTAAATGTTGTCCAATAAACACAACATTTATTCTATTTGACTAAAGTCATTTACAAAAGGTAAACATGCTAGGCTATAGGAGCGAGCAGCTACACAACAGCTAAGCACACAAGCTAGACATACTGTAGGTCATAATCATTGAACAATTAAACATTAGTCAATATAAACAAGTATCAAATAATTATAGTTACATATTACTACACACACAAAGTCTAAAGTACCCAGTAACAAACGTGTCCGCATCATTCAACTTACTACTTACTAGCTTAACTTCATAAATGATTGTGGTGACTCGCTGTCACACAAAACAAAAAATAATAACCACTCCACTTCAACTTCAAGACAGCATAAGTCCATTCCAGACAGTTAATAATAAATATGTTTTTCATAGTTAGTATTGTTGTCTGTTTGACTAGTTTTACTTGGTCAAACATTCACTACTAAATGATACAAGTGTGTATGAGTCCTGATATCGCATGGGTGTGCTATGAGGAGTGTGAGATGCTAGATGTCCACTTGAGAGCACGTTGGAAGCCATTCGAATAAGTGGTGTAGTCTCTGACAGCCTGCAGGATCTCTTCCTGCGAGCTCATCACAAACGGCCCTGAAGTGCAAACACACACTTGACATTATCCACTAAGATGATGTCACCACTGGTCCCACAAGAAGATGATGTCACCACTAGTATCACAAGAAGATGATGTCACCACTGGTCTCACAAGGAGATGTCAGGACTCACCGTGCTGGACCACCGCTTCTCCTATGGGTTCTCCTGCCACCAGAACAAACCGTGACACCTCAGACCCCTGAGGAGAAAAGACAAGTCACTAACATGTGACAGCAGGACTGACTGCTTGTATCGCACATGTTATCACGCACAAGTAAACACTCTGCAGGACTGCTTATATCGCACATGATATCACACACACAAGTAAACACTCTGCAGGACTGCTTGTATCGCACATGATATCACACACAAGTAAACGCTCTGCAGGACTGCTTGTATCGCACATGATATCACACACAAGTAAACACTCTGCAGGACTGCTTGTATCGTACATGATATCACACACAAGTAAATATGCTGCGGGACTGCTTGTATCCCATATGATATCACAAACAAGTAAACACCGCACGTGACTGCTTGTATCGCACATGATATCACAAACAAGTAAACACTGCACGTGACTGCTTGTATTGCACATGATATCACACACAAGTAAACACTCTGCAGGACTGCTTGTATCGCACATGATATCACAAACAAGTAAACACTGCACGTGACTGCTTGTATTGCACATGATATCACACACAAGTAAACACTCTGCAGGACTGCTTGTATCGCACATGATATCACACACAACTAAACACTCTGCAGGACTGCTTGTATCACACATGATATCACACATTTTACATGTGTGTGTATATATATATATATATATATATATATATATATATATATATATATATATATATATATATATATATATATATATATAATATGTATGTATTTTCACCTTGTTGTGTAACATGACACAATCTCCATCTCCAAACAAAAGTGTGTGATGAGCTGCTACTTCCTGCTGCGACTCAACTGGGCCTGCAAAGAAACCAATCATCTCATTACAGTACACAGAGTGAAGTGGGCGTGTCCAACTCTCTGAACCAATCATCTCATTACAGTACACAGAGTGAAGTGGGCGTGTCCAACTCTCTGAACCAATCATCTCATTACAGTACACAGAGTGAAGTGGGCGTGTCCAACTCTCTGAACCAATCATCTCATTACAGTACACAGAGTGAAGTGGGCGTGTCCAACTCTCTGAACCAATCATCTAACCACAGTACACAGAGTGAAGTGGGCGTGTCCAACTCTCTGAACCAATCATCTCATTACAGTACACAGAGTGAAGTGGGCGTGTCCAACTCTCTGAACCAATCATCTCATTACAGTACACAGAGTGAAGTGGGCGTGTCCAACTCTCTGAACCAATCATCTCATTACAGTACACAGAGTGAAGTGGGCGTGTCCAACTCTCTGAACCAATCATCTCATTACAGTACACAGAGTGAAGTGGGCGTGTCCAACTCTCTGAACCAATCATCTAACCACAGTACACAGAGTGAAGTGGGCGTGTCCAACTCTCTGAACCAATCATGTCATTACAGTACACAGAGTGAAGTGGGCGTGTCCAACTCTCTGAACCAATCATCTCATTACAGTACACAGAGTGAAGTGGGCGTGTCCAACTCTCTGAACCAATCATCTAACTACAGTACACAGAGTGAAGTGGGCGTGTCCAACTCTCTGAACCAATCATCTAACTACAGTACACAGAGTGAAGTGGGCGTGTCCAACTCTCTGAACCAATCATCTAACTACAGTACACAGAGTGAAGTGGGCGTGTCCAACTCTGAACTCAAATGTGTCTGAGAGCAACTTTACTTGCTTTGTTGGTCACTAATCAAACATTTTGTGCGAGGAGATGACCTCGTTTTTGGAACTAAGAAGCAGATTTGGTGTAAGAAGGATTTCCTCTCACTGAGCAGGAAGCCGTTCTTTGCGTCCAGCTGCAACAACACTGCAGCGTGTTTTTAGTCGACATCAACAATCTGTGGGAGTCCAATCTTCACAGGAAGTGAAGGGAGGGAAATAAAACCATGTTTACTTTTTCTTTCAGTCTCAGATAACTGAAACTTTTCAATTTAAGCTTCCAAGTTTCAGTGTTTTTTTTTTAAACGTGTCCTGATTTGCAGCTTTGTCATGTACAAAATAAGAACCTGGACCTCAAAGCCACTCAGCCTGAAGAGTAAACTTTGTTTCTTGTTGTTTTATTATTAGCTTTTTAGTCCAAGATTTGATCAATCAATGAAATGTTACAAACACGTGAAGAGAGAAGGGGAGTGTTATTGCGGTTGGAACTCATTTTTCATTGCCAATGTCGATCCAAAGTCACAGTCTGAGGACTGTAAAAATTATATTGTGATTTATTTTTTTATTTTTTTTTAGAAAACTGGCAGCTCAGTAGTCAGAATAAAAATAAAAATAAAATAATAATAAAACATACTATAAAATAAATACATTTAAGAAAATAATTACTAAAATTAAATTGTTTTTTATCGTAAAATGTTGGCGACTGAGCTGACGTTTTATTAGCGTCAAATCTCTGATTGTTGTTTTTACAGTACATTACTGTAAACTTGAGTTTACTGTCAAATTCATTTTTTGGTCGCATAAAAACACCTTAGAAGTCAAGTTAACCTTCAGTTTCGATACATTGTACATAATTATAGTACACACTATTTTTGTACTACTTTGTACACACTAATAGTACACACTATTTTTGTACTACTTTGTACACACTAATAGTACACACTATTTTTGTACTACTTTGTACACACTAATAGTACACACTATTTTTGTACTACTTTGTACACACTAATAGTACACACTATTTTTGTACTACTTTGTACACACCAATAGTACACACTATTTTTGTACTACTTTGTAAACACTAATAGTACACACTATTTTTGTACTACCTTATACACACTAATAGTACACACTATTTTATACTTTGTACACACTAATAGTACACACTATTTTATACTTTTTTACAAACTAATAGTACACACTATTTCATACTTTGTACACACTAATAGTACACACTATTTTATACTTTGGACACACTAATAGTACACACTATTTTATACTTTGGAAACACTAACAGTACACACTATTGTATACTTGTACACACTAATAGTACAAACTATTGACCAGTTTCGATACCTGTCAAGGCAGCAACCTGGGTGGACAAAAGCATGAGAGACGGGCAACCGTTTTAGAGATGGTTCTGACCTTTCAGTGCTGGCATGACAGTAGTTAGTACTTCTTTTATGAAGAAGACATTATTCATCTTCTAGTCTGGTCACTTGTCATTATTTACAACTCAAGAACCTGGCAGGACTCTCTCCTCCTCAAGGGGTCCTGATACGGTTCTTTAGGGTCCTGATACGGTTCTTTAAGGTCCTGATACAGTTATTTAGGGTCCTGATACGGTTCTTTAGAGTTCTAATGCGGTTCTTTAGGGTCCTGATACGGTTATTTAGGGTCCTGATACGGTTCTTTAGGGTTCTAATGCGGTTCTTTAGGGTCCTGATACGGTTCTTTAGGGTCCTGATACGGTTCTTTAGGGTTCTAATGCGGTTCTTTAGGGTCCTGATACGGTTCTTTAGGGTCCTGATACGGTTCTTTAGGGTTCTAATGCGGTTCTTTAGGGTCCTGATACGGTTCTTTAGGGTCCTGATACGGTTCTTTAGGGTCCTGATACGGTTCTTTAGGGTCCTGATACGGTTCTTTAGGGTTCTAATGCGGTTCTTTAGGGTCCTGATACGGTTCTTTAGGGTCCTGATACGGTTCTTTAGGGTTCTAAAGTGGTTCTTTAGGGTCCTGATACGGTTCTTTAGGGTCCTGATACGGTTCTTTAGGGTTCTAATGCGGTTCTTTAGGGTCCTGATACGGTTCTTTAGGGTCCTGATACGGTTCTTTAGGGTCCTGATACGGTTCTTTAGGGTTCTAATGCGGTTCTTTAGGGTCCTGATACGGTTCTTTAGGGTCCTGATACGGTTCTTTAGGGTTCTAATGCGGTTCTTTAGGGTCCTGATACGGTTCTTTAGGGTTCTAATGCGGTGCTTTAGGGTCCTGATACGGTTCTTTAGGGTCCTGATACGGTTCTTTAGGGTTCTAATGCGGTTCTTTAGGGTCCTGATACGGTTCTTTAGGGTCCTGATACGGTTCTTTAGGGTCCTGATACGGTTCTTTAGGGTTCTAATGCGGTTCTTCAGGGTCCTGATACGGTTCTTTAGGGTCCTGATACGGTTCTTCAGGGGTTCACCTCAGGCACACGACACTTTGCAGGGACAAAAGTGAGACGTGTAGACGGCCAAATGCAACAAAATGCAAAATCCAAACTTACCGCAAATTCCGCTACTTTTTTCCTACGCTTTGAACCCTGCGGCCTATAAAATGGTGGCACGAATTTATGGATTTTCTTTGGCGCCGGCCATGATTGAAACAGTTCCAAAACAAACAAAGCAACAACACGGAAAATGTGTTATTGTTTGTGCTGCTATGGTGCCATCTTTTGGACGAGTTCACTCACTGCAGGTTCTCTCTCGACGGTAGAATTATTGCAGTTGGTCTCCTAGCCGTCCATAGCGTTTTTACTTGTATAGATTCATGCAACGTTTGTGAGTTTTACAATATAACTACAACTATTCTTACTGACTAAACTGTCCCATTTGTGGAACTGTGACCCGCACAATCAAGTCTTGTTTCCACTGCGGGAACAATGACGTGAATTATCAAACAAATCATCACCCATTCATCACAGGTAAATACTCATGAACATTATACTTCATAACTTCATATTGTACTGCAATCATCACAGGAAAATATTCATGAACATAATACTTCAGAAGTGCAATAAATCCATGTTGAGTGTGAAAGTGTTTGACAAGTGAACTCACCGACATGAAGTGATCCTGATAAAGTGTAAATGAAGGCGGTCCATCCTGCGACACACAATTAGTCATTATTTATATCTAACATCCTGCGTCACACAATTAGTCATTATTTATATCTAACATCCTGCAACACACAATTAGTCATTATTTATATCTAACATCCTGCGTCACACAATTAGTCATTATTTATATCTAACATCCTGCGTCACACAATTAGTCATTATTTATATCTAACATCCTGCGTCACACAATTAGTCATTATTTATATCTAACATCCTGCGACACACAATTAGTCATTATTTATATCTAACATCCTGCAACACACAATTAGTCATTATTTATATCTAACATCCTGCAACACACAATCAGTCATTATTTATATCTAACATCCTGCGACACACAATTAGTCATTATTTACATCTAACATCCTGCGTCACACAATTAGTCATTATTTATATCTAACATCCTGCGTCACACAATTAGTCATTATTTATATCTAACATCCTGCAACACACAATTAGTCATTATTTACATCTAACATCCTGCGTCACACAATTAGTCATTATTTATATCTAACATCCTGCGACACACAATCAGTCATTATTTATATCTAACATCCTGCGACACAAAATTAGTCATTATTTATATCTAACATCCTGCGTCACACAATTAGTCATTATTTATATCTAACATCCTGCAACACACAATTAGTCATTATTTATATCTAACATCCTGCGACACACAATCAGTCATTATTTATATCTAACATCCTGCGACACACAATTAGTCAATTAGTCCTGTAGAAGTAGTAAGTGCACATGTATTCATGTCATGTAGAAGTAGTAAGTACACATGTACTCCTGTCCTGTAGAAGTAGTAAGTACACATGTACTCCTGTCCTGTAGAAGTGGTAAGTACACATGTATTCCTGTCTACATACTACTTTTACAAAGTAGAAGTAGTAAGTACACATGTTTCCTGTGCACTTACTATTTCTACAAAGGAGAAGAAGTAAGTACACATGTGTTCCTGTGTACTTACTACTACTACTACAAAGTAGAAGTAGTAAGTACACATGTATTCCTGTCCACTTATTACTTGTACTGGGTAGAAGTAGTAAGTACATATGTGTTCCTACTATAATTCTACACAGTATAGATAGTCAATACGCGTGTGTTCCTGTGAACTTACTCCTTCTACCGGGTAGAAGTAACAAGAAAGAAGTAGTAATTAATGGGTAGAAGTAGTTAGTACAGACGTTTTCCTGTGTACTTGCTGCTTCTACAAGGGAGAAGTAGTAAGTACACATATGTTATTTTGCACTTATTACTTCTACTGTGTAGAATTCGTAAGTACACGTGTGTTCTTATTTACTTACTCATTTTACTGGGTGTAAGTACTATATCAAGTACACATGTGTTCCTGTGTACTTACTATACTTCCACACAATAGAAGTAGTCAATACTCATGTGTTCCTGTGAACGTACTACTTACTTACCTCAAAGTATTTACTGCTCCTACCAGGTAGAAGTAGTATGTAAGGAGTAGTAAATACTGGGCAGAAATACTAAGTACACATGTGGTCTTGTGTACTCACCACCTTTACTGGGTATAATTAGTAAGTAAGCATGTGTTCTTGTGTACTTTCTACTACTACTGGGTAGAACTAGCATTCTGTTGATTAGATTGAGTACAACTAGCTGCAGGCTGGTGCAGGTTTATGGTTCTAGTAGTAAGTACACATGTTCCTGTGTACTTACTACTTACTTACTTCCACCGCGTAGCTTATCGATAGTTTTTTTCAAATTAAAAGCACCAAGTAATGGATCTACCGTGCAGGTATATTTCCAGGTGTTTAGGAAAGGAGCCTCTGCTCACTCACCTGCAGGGACCGGCTGCTGGTGCTGGGCTCCTGCCTGCAGCACAAAGTCCAGGTACATGGTCGGGGTCCTGGTGAAGACCGGAGACTATAAAGGAACCACAAAAATCAATACCCAAATAATGTCAACACACACACACACACACACACACACACACACACACATTCTTGTATTTGTTACCTTCTTGAGAGCTGAGAAAAAAGCCTCCCTCTTTAGGACCAGCCTTTCTAGATATATAAAGAAGTGTATTTACAACATTAATAATATATACATACTATGCAAATATGAAAAAGCTTGTTGTGAAAAATGAGTTGTAATTTCACAAGAAAAACTTAGAATGTTGTCAGTATTATAATAAAAGTCCTCATTTTACTCAACGCAAGTCAAAATGTGACAAGAAAAACGGAACATTTGTGCAATATTATGATAAAAGTTGGAATTTTACTCAACAACAGTCGCAATTTTACAAGAAAAGCTTAAAATGTGGGCAATTTTATGAAAAGAGTCGTCATTTTACTCCACAAAAGTCACAATTTTATAAGAAAACTTTAAAATGTTGGCAATATTATAATAATAATGGGAACTTTACTTGGAAAAAGTATGACAAAAGTCATCATTTTACTCAAAAAATGTCACTATTTTACAAGAACAACAAAAAAATCGGCAATATTGTGATACAAGTCAGAATTGTATACGACAAATGTCCCCATTTTGCATTAAAAAGTAATGTTTGTATTTAATTTTTTGTTTGTAATTGGTTTTTAATCTTCATTATTTACTTCAAGTTATTACAGTATGTCTTCAGGGTTTCCCACACATTCATTTATTTGTTGCGGCCCGCCACAAAAGAATTACGTCCGCCACAAATAAAAAAAAATAATTTAAAAAATATATATTTAAAAAAAATAAAAATAAAATATTTTTTTTTGGTCCTCTCCAGCTTCTCAGGCAAATCATATAGTTGATGTAGATGTAGATGTAGATGTAGATGTAGATGCCCATATAGGCTGTTCACATTTACTTTACAAAAGAGAAGTGTAGGATACTTCTCTTGTTGCCTTATTTGTATTTGACCACTACTGTTTTCTGTTTATTTGTTACTGACTGTGGCAGGACACCTCTGCCTCTGTTTCACTTTATGTTGCTGGTAAATAATATGCTTGTAGTAGTAGGCTAAAGTTAAATTATTTAGTATGCACTAATTAAAGGGGCAGAGCTTTGAGACATTTTAGCTTTTATATTTTATAAGATATATTTTTTTGTAAGAACCACAATTAATAAATATATTTCAGTGAATAACTTATTGTTCAAATCTGTATATAAATATGTACATAAAGTGTTGTAATTATATTGTAAAATGGATGGATGGATGGACGTTTAAAACAAAACTGTTATTATTAATTAGTAAGTATACATTTTTTGAGCCTTTTTAGAGAAAATCAAATCATTGTAGTAAATTATGCAAATTACTCGATGGTGACCACGCCCATAGCCACGCCCCCACCGCCACAGGTATCTTGACAGTTTATGGGAAACACTGGTCTTTATTTACATATTTATTTATTTGTTTTATTAATTTTGGCCAAAGGAAGCAAATTTCAAATTCTTACACACACACTTGTTATTTCATATGTTGGCCAGAGGGGGAACACTTCAACTTTTTTACACACACTAGTTATTTCATATGTTGACAGTCAATTTTTTTTGGGACCACCCTCATTTTGGTAGATTTCATCAGCAGGGGTGCAAAATGAGACATTCTATATTAGATGCAATGTTATTGATTTATGTCATCACTTGTTCACACCTCCTCATATGGAAGATACTTTTCCTTCTTCATGTCTCAAGAAGGGTAGAAATACAGGAAGACACACACACACGCACACACACACACACACACACACACACACACACACGCACACACACACACACACACACACACACACACACACACACACACACACACACACACACACCTTAACGCCAAGGGCTTCTCCAGAGATGACGGCCACAGTGACTCCTCCCTGGGAGGGTTTGGGTATGTCTGAGGCCAGCAGCTCCTGGTAGGCAGGTTCCACCATCTTGTCTCTCTTGGCCAAGTTGACCCACAGCTGCAGACCCGCCAAGGTCTCCTCAGAGGCGCACATTTCTGCATGGACCACTCCCCGCCCTGCAGTCATCCACTGTGGACAAACACGGACACATAAACAAGAACATCAATGCATGATACTTCGTACCCTGACACTTTGGTCATGTGTTTGTCTTTACTTCCTGTTTACTTCCTGTCCTGCGCTCTTATTTTTCAGTTCCACTTCCTGTTACTTCTCTTTGCAGCTAGCGTTAATAAAGTACCGTGGTACTAATGAAGTTAAAAAGGTACTAAACGGCCTTGGGAAAATGCCGGTATTTTTCTTTTTCCGCCGCTGGTGACATGAGTGAGTCAACACACACACACACAGAGCACTTACAAGCAGAAACAGCGAGGAGACGGAAGAGGGAGAACGGACGTATTTTGGCTTCAAAACTAACGATGAAGGCGACGCTATAAACGCCGCTTTACTTTAAAATACACCCCGCTCGCGGCTAACGCCCCACCACAGTGTTTTAGCTACTTGTAAATCACTAATCCTCCACACGACACCTCCACTCCAGACAGGCTAACCTCCTCCAACCTCCCGAGGACAAAGCTACGAACAATGGGAGACCGGGCTTTCTGCTCCGCCGCTCCCAGTCTGTGGAACGCTCTCCCTGACCACCTGAGGGCACCACAGACTGTGGATGCTTTTTTTAAAAATCTTTTTTTTTTTAGATATATGCATACTACTTTTAGCTATTTGGCTGTTCTAGTTTTTATTTTTATTTATTTTTTATTATCTTTTTATTTTTTATTATTATTTAATTTCTTTTAATACACTGTAGCACTTTGAGGTTGTTTACTCAATGTAAAGTGCTTTTTACAAATAAAATCTATTATAATTATTATTATTATTATAATCCTGGCCTCCGTGGCGACACATAAAGTAAGTTTCTTACAAGTATCATTATCACTGCAGGACGAGGAATAGATCAACATGCTTCACTACACACCATAGGAGATTTTTGAAGTATTTTACAAGTATCTAAATACATTTAGGCTTATTTCATGACAAAATTCTTATTAATTGCAAAAAAGAAACATATTTTTACACGATGTTCTGTTCAAATAATGACATTTTTGAAGTATTTTACAAGTATCAAAATACATTTTGGTACAGGCACCAGTACCAAAATAATTGTATCCAGACAGCACCTTTACTTTGAAAGCCAGCACACCCGTTCTCCTTTACCAATCAAGTCTATTTAGGTTCAGCTGCTAGCTAAAACTTAGTTTCTCATATATGTTTGGTGACTGCTTGTAGTCTGTGTTGGCCATTGAACAGTTTCCCCCCGTGCTTCTTGTGCACTCCCAGCTGCACTCTTTTTTTCCCCTCCTATATTAAATACAGTTTCATCTGCACGCTGCTTCCTGTCTTCGCTCTGCCAGATTATTGTCAGAATCAAAACGTTTGCTAATTTTCCGTACTTGCAGATCTCCTGCCTGGAGTCTCCCTGAGTGTCCGCAGAAGTCCTCGTGGGCCAGGACCCCCTCCAACACGTAGGTCACCTGCGGGTGTGAGGAACAACATGATGTACAACGTCCACGCACACACTTCCTCATATTTCACATATTTCAAGGTTGTCATAACAACTGTGGAGAATGCATATATGTTGAAGAGTTCTTTCTTTATTCATAGTCATGTTTAAAGCAGCTAGTGTTTTTCCATTTGTACTCTTTTCTATTTTTTCATTTTATGTCCGCAAGTAAACTGTGTGTTACCTTGAAGACTTGCACTGTAGGAGTTGGAGTACTCCCTTATATCTTATCTGCAGTAGAACAATGAGGCTGTATTCCTTTCAGGACAGGTGGGGGCTTTCTTCGGATGCAAGAAGTTGTCTCTTCCGTTTGAATGTTAGACCAATTCGAGAAGCCGATTTGAATGTATTGGTGTGGGCTGGTCTCCTGAAACTTTAGTCAAACTTGATAATATTCCTATTCTGTCTTGCTGGTCCTTCTTACTCTGCATATATGTCATCTAAAAGAATTTGGGATTGACCAGTGACTTTAATTCCCTGAGAGGGAATACTGGCCAGACGCAACCATTTGGGGGCTCGTCCGGGATTGTAATGTACAATCTGTGCTCTCCACACAACACAAAGATTGTGTCTAAAGACTGTATCCCTTGCAGACTGTATTATTCTATATTGTAGGAACCAGAAGATTTTCTTTTTTAATAACAGAAAGAGACAGCCCCTTTTGTGTAAATGAGTGTGGATGAGTGTGAATGGGGGAGGGAGGGTTTTCTTGGGTTGATGCACTAATGGTAAGTGTATCTTGTGTCTTTTTTTATGTTGTTTAAAATAAAACAAAAATACAAAAATTTAAAACAAATTAAAAAAAAGATTGTGTGGTCACACTGCAACACAACAATAAATGACTATCTAGGTTATCAAGACGTGTATACACAACTTTGCACATACATTTAAGAGAGTACCAAACTAAAAGGGGAACTGCACTTTTTGGGGGTTAATTAGCTTATCATTCACAATCATTATGCATTCTAAATTGTAAAATACGGCAAGTAAGAAGTGGCTAACAATGCAGCTAATAGGAGTACACTATTACACCCAAAAAACACCAACAATACTCCATTTACATGTGAATATTAACAAGTATTAGTCATATTGTTATTATGAGTGCTAACACAGAGGAACTACTATTAGTGCTAACTAGCTTATGCTGCTATATTGACATATTGAGCTGCTGCATGGCCTCTGAGTTGGTGAAAGTTAATTGTAGATGATAAATCATGTCTCTCACCTGGATAGTAGAAGGTTGTGGACATAAACCCACAAGTTGGTACACTTTCACATCCAACTTAGACCCGGAGATGGCCAGAAAGACACGAAAATACTATTTTGTTTAAACCTTATGCGAGGATTATGATGAATTGTTTGTGTAAAGGGGAAGATATAAACATCCCAGTGAGAGCAGACCTTGTACAGTAAGTGGTTGTTTTGTTATAGTTTGTATATCTTTTTTAGCACTTAGCAATACTGCTACATGATGCTTAGTGTTTGACTAAAGCTGCATCTGTTTAGCTTCTAAAACTTGTAGATCATCCTCCCTATATTCAGGCTCAAAAATAGAAGTTTCTGGATCATCATTTGTCCCAAAGTAGTCTTTGTTGTCTCTCATCAAGTCTGCCATGATTAGTAGTCGTGTTGTTGTTGAAGGGAAAGTGAACGTTGTGATGCGTCTGTATGCTTAAAATGATCAAAATATGTAAATATTACATGTTATTATGAATGTTACGACATGACATATATATTACATGTTATTATGAATGTTACTACATGACATATATATTACATGTTATTATGAATGTTACTAGATACTACATATATATTACATGTTATAATGAATGTTACTACATGACATATATATTACACGTTATTATGAATGTTACGACATGACATATATATTACATGTTATTATGAATGTTACTACATGACATATATATTACATGTTATTATGAATGTTACTAGATACTACATATATATCACATGTTATTATGAATGTAACTACATGACATATATATTACATGTTATTATGAATGTTACTACATGACATATATATTACATGTTATTATGAATGTTACTAGATACTACATATATATTACATGTTATTATGAATGTTACTACATGACATATATATTACATGCTATTATGAATGTTACTACATGACATATAAATTACATGTTATTATGAATGTTACTAGATACTACATATATATTACATGTTATTGTGAATGTTACTACATGACATATATATATATATATATATATATAATACATGTTATTATGAATGTTACTAGATACTACATATATATTACATGTTATTATGAATGTTACGACATGACATATATATTACATGTTATTATGAATGTTACTACATGACATATATATTACATGTTATTATGAATGTTACTAGATACTACGTATATATTACATGTTATTATGAATGTTACTACATGACATATATATTACATGTTATTATGAATGTTACTACATGACATATAAATTACATGTTATTATGAATGTTACTAGATACTACATATATATTACATGTTATTATGAATGTTACTACATGACATATATATTACATGTTATTATGAATGTTACTAGATACTACATATATATCACATGTTATTATGAATGTTACTACATGATGTATATATTACATGTTATTATTGTTATTATGTTATTATGAATGTTACTACATGACATATATATTACATGTTATTATGAATGTTACTACATGACATATATATTAAATGTTATTATGAATGTTACTACATGACATATATATTACATGTTATTATGAATGTTACTAGATACTACATATATATTACATGTTATTATGAATGTTACTACATGACATATATATTACATGTTATTATGAATGTTATTACATGACATATATATTATATATTATTATGAATGTCACTAGATACTACATATATATTGCATGTTATTATGAATGTTACTACATTACATATATATTACATGTTATTATGAATGTCACTAGATACTTCATATATACTTTTTTATGAACCCTTTATACGCGGCCTATTGACTCCATTATTAGCTGACTTTTGCTAGTGTTTATTGATGCTTTAGAATGCATAAAAAGGAAAGACATAAGTGTTCTTGTCTTCCATAAGGATTAAAACAAGTTCCTCGCTGGTGTTCCTGGCCAAGGAGTGTTGCAGCCTCAGTCGTACAGTAAGTGATTGTTTTGTGCACCACATAGTGGTCAAGTTGGCCGTGAGTTCAGGGTCAGGACAGGAATATAAGAGGGAGGAAAGCTGGGCTCCCGACTGCGAGCCGCCTGTGATCTGTCAGCACAGCTGCATGTCCGCTCAAGTCATCGGAGTGTGAGCAAACACACCTGCAGCAATGCATGCTGGGAGCGCACCGGGAGAGGACATCTGCCAAGTCAAGTTGTCTGGTCGGCTGATGAAGATGTTTTAGTGTTGTGTTGAAAGATGCCCATCATATTTATGACAACAATGAAATAAAGGAATAAAGCCTTTCCCACGCCATGACTTTAACGTGCTGCACAACGCTGTCATCCTTCCAAGTAACCAGCACGCTACTTTCCAGGTGCTTGGACGTCAACAACACAACTTCAGGAAGAATTCTTCTTGTTTTCTTGACATTTTCTAATTTATTATTGTTAAAAATAACTTTTTTCTTAAAACATGATTTCATTACTTTTTCGACTTTCTCCACTACACAGGGGCCCGGGGCCCACTTAAATATTAACACTGAATTAGTCATTTTATTCTTGATCAATAATTATATCTAACCTACTTACAGTATACCATCTTGTCAAATAATACTAAAGATTATTATTTATTTAACAGATACACCTTTAGGCTTAGGTCAGGCTGATTAGGAAAAGAAGTACTAACCACATATACCGCAAAAGAACGGACTCATAAATAACTGACGAAAAATACATTTATGGTGTGCTAAAATACATTAATCAAATTAATAATGATATGTTTCTTAACTTAACTGTCAATAAAATTAAAATGCTAACGAATATACAGCTTCATCACTTTAATCATATTTTTTGCGCTTAAGAATCTTCTCTTTAGCTTCAGACTTCTTCTGTTTGTTTGATATTGCCAGAACTGCCACAAGTGGTGGGAAAGTGTATTGCAACTAAGTATTACAGGATTTGTTTTTTAATTAATAGCATATATATATATATATATATATATATATATATATATATATATATATATATATATATATATATATATATACACACACGTTAGGTCAGGAAAAAACACAGAGGCTATGTCAGATTTTAAGTCCCTTGACAAGCAGGGGAATTGTTTTTTTAATTAATAGCATATATATATATATATATATATATATATTTAATCTTTAATATATATATATATATATATATATATATATATATATATATATATATATATATATATATATATATATATATATATATGTATATATATATAAATAAATAAATATATAAATATATATATATATATATATATATATATATATATATATATATATATATATATATATATATATAAATAAATATATAAATAAATATATAAATAAATAAATATATATATATATATATATATATATATATGTATATATATATATATATATATATATATATATATATATATATATATATATATATATATGTATATATATATATATATATATATATATATATATATATATATATATATATATATTTAATCTTTAATATATATATATATATATATATATATATATATATATATATATATATATATATATATATATATATATATATATATATATATATATATATATAAATATATATGCTATTGCATTTAAGAAACACTATTTTTCCTATTTATGTATATATTTTTTATTTGTTCTATTAATTTTTTTAAATTGTATTTTTATGTTATATTTTATTCTAGTGTTTTAATCAATTCTGCTCGTTGGTCGCCAGTTGAAGTGATTCAAGATGGAGCCAATTGTGGTCAACAGAAAGTTTTCCGTCAGTTGAAATGGTTTGAAGTGAAGTCAAATATTAAAATGTTTAGAAGTAAAGTTCCCACCGTTTCAAAGCCTCGGTGAGGGTGGTCTGGGAAACTGCTGGCTTGTTCACGCGGAACTCGTCCAACATCAGAAATGGATCCAAGTTTTGCAGCTGAAAAAAAACATTTGAGAAGAAGAAGTGAATTATAGAATGGAAATAATATTAAAAAGAATACAAGGCCAGCCACCTCCTTCCGACCGATGCTTCTGCGGACACGGGCGCCCACACCTTCAGACTGCTCCACGCTGTCCACCCTTTTCTCCACCTTTCTCACCTTCATGCTGCTGAAAAACATTGCTCTTCAAACTTCAATATGGAGGAAATACAAGTACACTCCGAATAAAACTGCTTTTAAAACACCGACTTCTGCCAGAACTACGCCAAACTACATTACCCACAATGCAATGCGAGCGATAGACTACTTTCTGTTCGAAGGATAACTTTTTATGCGTCGTAAGTCATAACTTAGCTTCATTTGTACCAGAAGAACACATTTATTTGAAATAACGAAACCACTAAACGAGAATGTATTGAAAATAAATAATAATAATAATAGTTACTAACCACCTGATCTGTCGCCAGCTGCTGACGTCATCGCTGTGCTGCACGTAAACATCTCCTGTCTGTTTCCATTCGGTTATTAATCAATCGATCAGTCCATTTGAAAGGCATTTGCTACAAATGTTAAACATTTAGCAACAATTTAGCAGCACTGATTCCCCTCTAAAGGCAAATATTTATTTGTGATCACGAGCGATTTAAGACCACGTCCAGGATGTAACTCTCGGCCACATACGAATAAATATATATATAACATCAAGTATTGTTTTTCATAGACATTACATACCTTTAGGTGTAAGATGGGGGATCCAGGCGATTGTTTTGTGATGTTTTCAACTTGTGGTTGTTGTTGTTGTTGGTCCACCTGCTCACAATGCGGAAGTTCCTCAGGGGGCGTGGCTAACTGGCTTATCAGGAAGTCCCCAAAAAGTCACGTGTTGACAACATCTATCAATATTATGTATATTGTACAAAAACACGTTGTTATGCACATAGTTTACTGCACACACTTTATTAAATATACTTTATTTATTTTACCTTATTTAACAAATCCATCCATCCATTTTCTACTGCTTGTCCCTTTTGGAGTCGCGGGGGGGAGGAGGGGGGGGGGATGCTGGAGCCTATCTAAACTCTAAAGTATATTTAATAAAGTGTGTAAAATAAAGTATATTTAATAAAGTGTGTGAATTAAATAAATTATATTTAATAAAGTGTGTAAAATAAATAAAGTATATTGAACAAAGTGTGTGAATATATTAATATAATATAATATAATATAATAATAAATAAATACATAAATAAATAATATAATATAATATAATAAAGTGTGTGAAATACATTATATTTAATGAAGTGGTAAAATAAAGTGTATTTAATGAAGTGTGTGAATTAAATGAATTATATTTAATAAAGTGTGTAAAATAAATAAATTATATTTAATAAAGTGTGTGAATTAAATAAATTATATTTAATAGTGTGTAAAATAAATAAAGTATATATAATAAAGTGTGTGAATTAAATAAATTATATTTTATAAAGTGTGTAAAATGAATAAAGTATATTTAATAAAGTGTGTGAATTAAATACATTATATTTAATAAAGTGGTAAAATAAAGTATATTTAATAAAGCGTGTGAATTAAATACATTATATTTAATAAAGTGTGTAGAATAAATAAAGTATATTTAATAAAGTGTGTGAATTAAATAAATTATACTTTATTAAATATAATTTATTTAATTCACACACTTTATTAAATATACTTTATTTACTAAAGTATATTTAATAAAGTGTGTAAAATAAAGTATATTTAATAAAGTGTATTTATTAAATACACTTTATTATAAAAAATAATAATATTTAAAGTATATTTATATACTTTAGTAAATAAATATACTTTATTTACTAAAGGATATTTAATAAAGTGTGTAAAATAAAGTATATTTAATAAAGTGTGTGAATTAAATAAATTATATTTAATAAAGTATTTATTTAATTCACACACTTTATTAAATATACTTTATTTATTTTACACACTTTATTAAATATGATTATTTAATTCACACACTTTATTAAATAGACTTTATTTACTAAAGTCTATTTAATAAAGTGGGTAAAATAAAGTATATTTAATAAAATGTGCGAATTAAATAAATTATATTCAATAAAGGGTGTAAAATAAATAAAGTATATTTAATAAAGTGTGTGAATTAAATAAATTATACTTTATTAAAATAATGTATTTATTAAATATGAATTATTAATTAATAATTAATTTAATTATTAAATATAAATGTATTATTAAATAAATTATACTTTATTAAATATAATTTAGTTAATTCACACACTTTATTAAATATACTTTATTTAATTCACACACTTTATTAAATATGATTTATTTAATTCACACACTTTATTAAATATACTTTATTTTACACACTTTATTAAATATAATTTATTTAATTCACACACTTTATTAAATATACTATATTTTACACACTTTATTAAATATAATGTATTTAATTCACACACTTTATTACACACACAATATAATACACATAACCAGGTAATATACACACAGCAACAAGTCTGATTGAGGTGTTTTATGGTCACATAATGACAAAAGTATAAAGTAATTTCAATATTACACAATATTTCATATGTCATGAACATTATTTGAATGCAACTTATGTTGTTGAGGGAGACTCACAGTCCCAGTCCAGGAGGTCAAACCCAGCATGGACATGACCAATCAATCCCAGAGTGACAGATGTCAAAGCTCATCGTATTTAAACATTATATTTTGTATCTGAGGTCGCAGTTAAAGCCATAAAAGTCCATGCATTTGCTGGATGGATTCTTCACTAGTCAGTCTTCTTGCACTCAGATGACTTTCCTCCTCCATCTTCTTCTTGTTGTGGTGTTGCTGGATGTCTTTGGCAATCCTCATGCTGGCTGCTTGTCCACCTGCCAGGTTCACCGCATGGGCTCCAATCTACAGACACCATGAACACCACCTCATATTTACATCTCTATGAAGATGATGAACACCACCTCATATTTACATCTCTACGAAGATGATGATGAACACCACCTCATATTTACATCTCTATGAAGATGATGAACACCACCTCATATTTACATCTCTATGAAGATGATGAACACCACCTCATATTTACATCTCTACGAAGATGATGAACACCACCTCATATTTACATCTCTATGAAGATGATGAACACCACCTCATATTTACATCTCTAGGAAGATGAACACCACCTCATATTTACATCTCTACGAAGATGATGAACACCACCTCATATTTACATCTCTATGAAGATGATGAACACCACCTCATATTTACATCTGCTATTTTCTATGAAGATGATGAACACCACCTCATATTTACATCTCTACGAAGATGATGAACACCACCTCATATTTACATCTCTAGGAAGATGAACACCACCTCATATTTACATCTCTACGAAGATGATGAACACCACCTCATATTTACATCTCTATGAAGATGATGAACACCACCTCATATTTACATCTCTATGAAGATGATGAACACCACCTCATATTTACATCTCTAGGAAGATGATGAACACCACCTCATATTTACATCTCTATGAAGATGATGAACACCACCTCATATTTACATCTCTACGAAGATGATTATGAACACCACCTCATATTTACATCTCTACGAAGATGATGAACACCACCTCATATTTACATCTCTACGAAGATGAACACCACCTCATATTTACATCTCTACGATGATGATGAACACCACCTCATATTTACATCTCTACGAAGATGATGAACACCACCTCATATTTACATCTCTACGAAGATGATGAACACCACCTCATATTTACATCTCTACGAAGATGATGAACACCACCTCATATTTACATCTCTACGAAGATGAACACCACCTCATATTTACATCTCTACGAAGATGATGAACACCACCTCATATTTACATGTTGTCTTTTCTAGGAAGATGATGAACACCACCTCATATTTACATCTCTATGAAGATGATGAACACCACCTCATATTTACATCTCTATGAAGATGATGAACACCAACTCATATTTACATCTCTACGAAGATGATGAACACCACCTCATATTTACATCTCTAGGAAGATGATGAACACCACCTCATATTTACATCTCTACGATGATGATGAACACCACCTCATATTTACATCTCTATGAAGATGATGAACACCACCTCATATTTACATCTCTATGAAGATGATGAACACCACCTCATATTTACATCTCTATGAAGATGATGAACACCACCTCATATTTACATCTCTATGAAGATGATGAACACCACCTCATATTTACATCTCTATGAAGATGATGAACACCACCTCATATTTACATCTCTATGAAGATGATGAACACCACCTCATATTTACATCTCTATGAAGATGATGAACACCACCTCATATTTACATCTCTATGAAGATGATGAACACCACCTCATATTTACATCTCTACGAAGATGATTATGAACACCACCTCATATTTACATCTCTACGAAGATGATGAACACCACCTCATATTTACATCTCTACGAAGATGAACACCACCTCATATTTACATCTCTACGATGATGATGAACACCACCTCATATTTACATCTCTACGAAGATGATGAACACCACCTCATATTTACATCTCTACGAAGATGATGAACACCACCTCATATTTACATCTCTACGAAGATGATGAACACCACCTCATATTTACATCTCTATGAAGATGATGAACACCACCTCATATTTACATCTCTATGAAGATGATGAACACCACCTCATATTTACATCTCTATGAAGATGATGAACACCACCTCATATTTACATCTCTATGAAGATGATGAACACCACCTCATATTTACATCTCTATGAAGATGATGAACACCAACTCATATTTACATCTCTACGAAGATGATGAACACCACCTCATATTTACATCTCTAGGAAGATGATGAACACCACCTCATATTTACATCTCTACGATGATGATGAACACCACCTCATATTTACATCTCTATGAAGATGATGAACACCACCTCATATTTACATCTCTACGAAGATGATGAACACCACCTCATATTTACATCTCTATGAAGATGATGAACACCACCTCATATTTACATCTCTATGAAGATGATGAACACCACCTCATATTTACATCTCTATGAAGATGATGAACACCACCTCATATTTACATCTCTATGAAGATGATGAACACCACCTCATATTTACATCTCTATGAAGATGATGAACACCACCTCATATTTACATCTCTATGAAGATGATGAACACCACCTCATATTTACATCTCTATGAAGATGATGAACACCACCTCATATTTACATCTCTATGAAGATGATGAACACCACCTCATATTTACATCTCTTTGAAGATGATGAACACCACCTCATATTTACATCTCTATGAAGATGATGAACACCACCTCATATTTACATCTCTACGAAGATGATGAACACCACCTCATATTTACATCTCTACGAAGATGATGAACACCACCTCATATTTACATCTCTACGAAGATGAACACCACCTCATATTTACATCTCTACGAAGATGATGAACACCACCTCATATTTACATGTTGTCTTTTCTAGGAAGATGATGATCAAATGTCAAAATTACTCAATTTTGTATTATTTGCTGACGATACCAACTTTTACAGCTCTGGACATGACTTAAATGAATTACTAAAGAGTATGGAACAGGAAATGGTCAAACTCAAAAAATGGTTTGACGTTAACAAATTATCATTGAATTTGAAAAAAACTAAGTTCATGATTTTTAGTAAGAGAAAAAAGCCTGAAAATATTGTACTGTCAATAGCTGGAACAAGCATTGAAAAAGTCTCTGAGATTAGATTTTTGGGAGTGATTTTAGATGATAATATTAGTTGGAAATCGCATATCTCACATGTTAGAAAAAAGATGGCTAAAAGTATATTTATATTAAATAAGGTAAAAGATGTATTAGATTATAAAGTAATGCGTACACTGTATTGTGCACTTGTACTGCCTTATATCAATTATTGTGTGGAAATATGGGGTAGTACATATAAGAGTAACACAAAGCCACTGTACCTCCTTCAGAAGAGAGCGATCAGAATCATACACAAAACAGGTTATAGAGAGCACACAAATGGATTATTTATTAGCTCAGGACTTTACAAATTTTATGAACTAGTTGAGCAGCAGACATTATTGGTTATGTTCAGGGCTAGTAGTCAAGAGCTACCAACAAATCTACAAAAAAATTTCACTTTAATAGAAAAAGAAGGAAGAAGGAAAGGGCACTTTAAGCATCAGCTTGCACGAACAACATCAAAACAAATGTGTACATCAGTGGTGGGAGTAAAACTCTGGAACTCTCTCCATAATGAAATAAAGCAATGTAAAAACACATTTCAATTAAAAAAAAGTCTTTAAAAACAGAACTATGATGTTATATGAGCACTGACAAAAGGGACGCAAAGGGAAAAATAAGGGGAAAAAAATAAAAATAAAAAATAAAAATAATAATAAACACACACAAAAAAAAAAACAACGCTTACATTATCCTACATGACTGTAGGTATTGTATAGTCTAGCTTTCCTTTCATTTTTTTTTTTTTCTTTATCGACATGCACTATGGATCCTTGGTTGAATGATCACATTGTTCTTAGCTTTGTTTTGTTTGAATGATACCTTGTTATGATAGCCTTGTTCTATTCAGTTTTGTTTGGTTTGAATGATTACCTTATTCTTTTTCAGTTTGTTTGGTTTGGATGATTGCCTTGTTCTTTTTCAGTTTGTTTGGTTTGAGTGATTGCCTTATTTTTTCAGTTTTTGTTTTGTTTATTTATTTTTTGTTCAACTTATCTTGCTTGTTTATTCTTTTCATTGATTGTTTGTTCTATTAATTTCTATGAGTGTGTGCACTGGGTAGGGGTACAAACTTGTAGTTTTTAGGCAACAATAACTTTTCTTGTCAACTGGGTCATACATGTCCTGTAGCCTTTTTTACTACTCTAGAGTCTACGCCCCTGGTGGGTGGGTGCGTGTGGGTGTGGGTGCCTGTGTGTGCATATGTGATATATTGTTTTGTATTGATTTGTTGCATTGGATGTTCTAATGCACTACCGGCAAAGAAATACCAAGAAAATGTTTCTTTTGTGCGAAGGGGCAGGAAATATAAGATTTTCTTCATCCTGTTCCTTTTCGACATGGCTGTGTATTGAATGCAGTAAGGTATGTGAGATTGTTGAAATGTTGTTGAAATGTACACATCCAAGTACGAAATAAATAAATAATTGAATTGAATTGAATTGAATTGAATTGAATTGAACACCACCTCATATTTACATCTCTATGAAGATGATGAACACCACCTCATATTTACATCTCTATGAAGATGATGAACACCAACTCATATTTACATCTCTACGAAGATGATGAACACCACCTCATATTTACATCTCTACGATGATGATGAACACCACCTCATATTTACATCTCTATGAAGATGATGAACACCACCTCATATTTACATCTCTATGAAGATGATGAACACCACCTCATATTTACATCTCTATGAAGATGATGAACACCACCTCATATTTACATCTCTATGAAGATGATGAACACCACCTCATATTTACATCTCTATGAAGATGATGAACACCACCTCATATTTACATCTCTACGATGATGATGAACACCACCTCATATTTACATCTCTATGAAGATGATGAACACCACCTCATATTTACATCTCTATGAAGATGATGAACACCACCTCATATTTACATCTCTATGAAGATGATGAACACCACCTCATATTTACATCTCTATGAAGATGATGAACACCACCTCATATTTACATCTCTATGAAGATGATGAACACCACCTCATATTTACATCTCTACGAAGATGATGAACACCACCTCATATTTACATCTCTACGAAGATGATGAACACCACCTCATATTTACATCTCTATGAAGATGATGAACACCACCTCATATTTACATCTCTATGAAGATGATGAACACCACCTCATATTTACATCTCTATGAAGATGATGAACACCACCTCATATTTACATCTCTATGAAGATGATGAACACCACCTCATATTTACATCTCTACGAAGATGATGAACACCACCTCATATTTACATCTCTACGAAGATGATGAACACCACCTCATATTTACATCTCTACGAAGATGATGAACACCACCTCATATTTACATCTTGTATTTCACACAAGACTTACCTGCAGAGCCGTGTATTGTCCCATCAGGTAGAGGGGACAGCCCTCCGTCCACTGCAGGCTCTCAGAGATACACGGCCATCCATCCAGCACCTGGAGGGGACACATTTGCAATGTTTACCATCACTTCTACAACTTTCTGCACTCACCTGGATAGCGAACATGCTCATGACTCACCTGGATAGGGAAGATGCTCATGACTCACCTGGATAGGGAAGATGCTCATGACTCACCTGGATAGGGAACATGCTCATGACGTCAGAGAGTAGAGGATCTTGTCTGACATCCAGCTTACATCCAGTGGCCAACCAAATCATGTCTCCTGTCCAATCATCTCCACTGCTCACATGAAGTCTCCACTCCTGCTTCTTGTAGCACCAGCTGGCATCCAACACCTGAGTCACACAGCAGTTTGTACACATGGTCAACATCCAACATGGCCTTCTTCTTGTACACATGGTCAACATCCAACATGGCCTTCTTCTTGTACACATGGTCAACATCCAACATGGCCTTCTTCTTGTACACATGGTCAACATCCAACATGGCCTTCTTCTTGTACACATGGTCAACATCCAACATGGCCTTCTTCTTGTACGCATGGTCAGCATCCAACATGGCCTTCTTCTTGTACACATGGTCAACATCCAACATGGCCTTCTTCTTGTACACATGGTCAACATCCAACATGGCCTTCTTCTTGTACACATGGTCAACATCCAACATGGCCTTCTTCTTGTACACATGGTCAACATCCAACATGGCCTTCTTCTTGTACAAATGGTCAACATCCAACATGGCCTTCTTCTTGTACACATGGTCAACATCCAACATGGCCTTCTTCTTGTACACATGGTCAACATCCAACATGGCCTTCTTCTTGTACACATGGTCAACATCCAACATGGCCTTCTTCTTGTACACATGGTCAACATCCAACATGGCCTTCTTCTTGTACACATGGTCAACATCCAACATGGCCTTCTTCTTGTACACATGGTCAACATCCAACATGGCCTTCTTCTTGTACACATGGTCAACATCCAACATGGCCTTCTTCTTGTACACATGGTCAACATCCAACATGGCCTTCTTCTTGTACACATGGTCAACATCCAACATGGCCTTCTTCTTGTACACATGGTCAACATCCAACATGGCCTTCTTCTTGTACGCATGGTCAACATCCAACATGGCCTTCTTCTTGTACACATGGTCAACATCCAACATGGCCTTCTTCTTGTACACATGGTCAACATCCAACATGGCCTTCTTCTTGTACACATGGTCAACATCCAACATGGCCTTCTTCTTGTACACATGGTCAACATCCAACATGGCCTTCTTCCTTGACTACTACCCTCAATTTTACCTCCTCAAAGAGCTAATATGGAAATCATGTCAAAAATAGAAGAATATCTCAATAGAAAAAGGCAATATGTCAAAGATCCTCTAAATGATAGGAGGGCTTGCTGTTTCTAAGTACCAACTGTAAAAGTATAAGTCAAAGATCCTCTATACGACAGGAGGGTTAGCTGCTTTTTAAGGACTGATTGCAAAAGCACTAGTCAAAGATCCTCTATATGACAGGAGTGTTTGCTGTTTAAGTATTAACTAAGCGCCAGTCAAAGATCCTCTATATGACAGGAGTGTTTGCTGTTTAAGTATTAACTAAGTGCCAGTCAAAGATCCTCTATATGACAGGAGTGTTTGCT
Organism: Entelurus aequoreus; assembly: GCF_033978785.1. Classification (NCBI taxonomy): domain Eukaryota; kingdom Metazoa; phylum Chordata; class Actinopteri; order Syngnathiformes; family Syngnathidae; genus Entelurus; species Entelurus aequoreus. The sequence goes on from NC_084732.1 coordinate 91,097,822, forward strand.
GTTTAAGTATTAACTAAGCGCCAGTCAAAGATCCTCTATATGACAGGAGTGTTTGCTGTTTAAGTATTAACTAAGCGCCAGTCAAAGATCCTCTATACGACAGGAGTGTTTGCTGTTTAAGTATTAACTAAGCGCCAGTCAAAGATCCTCTATACGACAGAAGTGTTTGCTGTTTAAGTATTAACTAAGTGCCAGTCAAAGATCCTCTATATGACAGGAGTGTTTGCTGTTTAAGTATTAACTAAGTGCCAGTCAAAGATCCTCTATATGACAGGAGTGTTTGCTGTTTAAGTATTAACTAAGTGCCAGTCAAAGATCCTCTATATGACAGGAGTGTTTGCTGTTTAAGTATTAACTAAGTGCCAGTCAAAGATCCTCTATATGACAGGAGTGTTTGCTGTTTAAGTATTAACTAAGTGCCAGTCAAAGATCCTCTATATGACAGGAGTGTTTGCTGTTTAAGTATTAACTAAGTGCCAGTCAAAGATCCTCTATATGACAGGAGTGTTTGCTGTTTAAGTATTAACTAAGTGCCAGTCAAAGATCCTCTATATGACAGGAGTGTTTGCTGTTTAAGTATTAACTAAGTGCCAGTCAAAGATCCTCTATATGACAGGAGTGTTTGCTGTTTAAGTATTCACTAAGTGCCAGTCAAAGATCCTCTTTACGACAGGAGTGTTTGCTGTTTAAGTATTCACTAAGTGCCAGTCAAAGATCCTCTATATGACAGCAGTGTTTGCTGTTTAAGTATTAACTAAGTGCCAGTCAAAGATCCTCTATATGACAGGAGTGTTTGCTGTTTAAGTATTAACTAAGCGCCAGTCAAAGATCCTCTATATGACAGGAGTGTTTGCTGTTTAAGTATTAACTAAGTGCCAGTCAAAGATCCTCTATACGACAGGAGTGTTTGCTGTTTTTCAGATTGTTGAAGTCCACCAATCATAGTCAAGCTGTTACCTGACAGTAAGACCTGACTTCCACCTGTCCTTTCAGAATAAAAGGTCTCAGGTGCATGTAGGCCTGCGGGGTGACGGCCCCTCCCTTCCTGGCCTGACCAATCATAGCCAGGCGTGCATGAAGACTCCTCTGCTGGTAGAACTGTCTCAGGTGTGCTCGGGCGTCCATCTTGACGCCGTGGTCCAGGTGTGAGTAGCGGCCCAGCAGACCTTCCACGTCACCCGCGTCAAACTGCCTCAGCTGCAGAGACAGCACAGGAACAAACACATAAAACACATTAAAGGCATTAAAGGCATAAAATATACATAAAAGACATAAAAGACATAAAAGACATAAAATACATAAAATATATAAAATACATAAAAGACATAAAAGGCATAAACACATAAAAGACCAAATATAATAAAAGACATAAGACATCAAATATATAAAATACATAAAATACATAAAAGACATAAAAAACATAAAAGACATAAAAGATCAAATACATGACATAAAAGGCATAAAAGACATAAAAGGCATACAATATAAAAAATACATAAAAGACAAAAGACATAAAAGACAAAAGACATAAAATATATTAAAATACATAAAAAACATAAAAGGCATAAAATATATAAAATACTTAAAAGACATAAGACATAAAAGACATAAAATATATAAAATACATAAAATACATAAAATACATAAGACATAAAAGACATAAAATATATTAAAATACATAAGACAAAGGCATAAAAAATATATAAAATACATAAAAGACAGAAAAAACACAAGACATAAAACACAAAATACATAATACATAAAATACATAAAAGACATAAAAGGCTTAAAACGCATAAAAGACATAAAAGGCATAAAATGCATAAAACACATAAAAGGCATAAAATATATAAAATACATAAAAGACATAAGACATCAAATATATAAAATACATAAAATACATAAAAGACAAAATATAATAAAATACATAAAAACATAAAAGACATAAAATACATAAAAGATCAAATACATGACATAAAAGGCATAAAAGACATAAAAGGCAGACAATATATAAAATACATAAAAGACAAAATACATAAAAGACGTGAAATATATTAAAATATATAAAAAACATAAAAGGCATAAAATATATAAAATACTTAAAAGACATAAGACATAAAAGACATAAAATATATAAAATACATAAAATACATAAGACATAAAAGACATAAAATATATTAAAATACATAAGACAAAGGCATAAAATATATAAAATACATAAAAGACATAAAAAACACAAGACATAAAACACAAAATACATAATACATAAAATACATAAAAGACATAAAAGGCTTAAAACGCATAAAAGACATAAAAGGCATAAAATGCATAAAACACATAAAAGGCATAAAATATATAAAATACATAAAAGACATAAGACATCAAATATATAAAATACATAAAATACATAAAAGACAAAATATAATAAATACATAAAAACATAAAAGACATAAAATACATAAAAGATCAAATACATGACATAAAAGGCATAAAAGACATAAAAGGCATACAATATATAAAATACATAAAAGACAAAAGACATAAAAGACATAAAATATATTAAAATACATAAAAAACATAAAAGGCATAAAATATATAAAATACTTAAAAGACATAAGACATAAAAGACATAAAATATATAAAATACATAAAATACATAAAATACATAAGACATAAAAGACATAAAATATATTAAAATACATAAGACATAAAGGCATAAAATATATAAAATACATAAAAGACATAAAAAACATAAGACATAAAAGACATAAAATACATAATACATAAAAGACATAAAAGACCAAATATATAAAATACATAAGATACAAAACACATAAAAAGCATAAAAGACATAAACGACATAAAAGACATCAAATATATAAAATACATAAGACATAAAAAACATAAAAGACAATAAAATATATAAAATACATAAAAGACATGAAAAACATAAAAAACATAAAAAACATAAAAGACATAAAATATATAAAATTTATAAAATACATAAAATATATAAAAGACATAAAAGACATAAAATATATCAAATATATAAAATATATCAAATATATAAAATACATAAACGACATAAAAGACAAAATACATAAAATACATAAAAGAAATAAAAGACATAAAATATATAAAATACATAAAAGATATAAAAGACATAAGACATAAAATATATAAAATATATAAAATACATAAAAGACAAAAGATATAAAATACATAAGACATAAAAAGACATAAAAGACCATAAAGTTGGCGTCAATGTGCAAGGTGCAGTAATTACCTACAGATGCAGTAATTACCTACAGGTGCAGTACTTACCTGCAGGTGCTTCCTCATCACCCAGGTCACATGACTGGCGCCTCGCTGCAGCGCCATGGCGACCACGTGGGCGCTGGTCAGCCCTCCGCCCACCACCATGACCCTGTGACCCGGCTCACACACGCCTCCACGCACACCCGCTCATTCATTATTAGCCTTTTATGTGAAGGTGTTGTGTTGGCGCGGTCTTACTTCCTGTCACGTCTCCATGGTCTTGCTGAGCGGACAGGAAGTGCATGAGGCGCACCGTGTGCTGCAGGCGTCCTTCTGGAAACTTCTCCTCCAGGTCCGTGGACCCACGACGGAATGTTGGCCATCTGGGCCCGGGTGGGGCCTGTCGCCATGACGACACGTCGGGCTTGTCGCATGGCGCCGTCTTGAAAGTGGACTTGAAAATGTGTCACCCGTCTTGCCCCGCCTCCTTTTTGGTCTTCCTTCTCGGCTTCTTGGGTCACAGGAAGTATGCGAGTCACACTTCCTTTCACCAGGAACTTGTCCAGGTCGTATCGCTGCACCTGTTGGTGCACAGGTGTCTCCTTAAACCAGGTGAGTTTTTTTTAACAATTAGCATTCTAATTTAGCTTTTTGCAGGTGTACACCTCAGCGTCAAATGTAGTTGCTTGTTGAGTTGGAATTTCACAAGAAAAAGGTAGAATGTTGTCAGTATTACAATAAAAGTCCTCATTTTAACTCAACGCAAGTCAAAATGTGACAAGAAAAACTGAACATTTGTGCAATATTATGATAGAAGTTGGAATTTTACTCAACATTTGCAATTTTACAAGAAAATGCTTGACATTTTGACAATTTTATGAAAAGAGTCGTCATTTTACTCCACAAAAGTCACAATTTTAGAAGAAAACTTTAAAATTGTGGCAATATTATAATAATAATCGGAATTTTACTTGGCAAAATTGTGACAAAAGTCATCATTTTACTCCAAAAATGTTAGTTTTACTAAGAACAACAAAAAAATTGGCAAAGTTGTGATACGTCTAAATTTGTTATGACAAATGTCACCATTATGCATTAAAAAGTAATATTTTTCCATTTAAAAAAAAGTTATAATTTTACGAGAAAATATTGCAATATTACAGAAACAGAAAGAATATGAGAAATTGTTCCCAATATTTTAAAGAAAAAAGTCGACACATTGTGAGAAAAATACTTTTAGTACATTTTGTTGGTTGTTGAATTTTTTGTTTGTAATTGTTTTTTAATCTTCATTATTTACTTCAAGTTATTACAGTATGTCTCTATAAACATTTTTATTTTATTTGTTTTATTCATTTTGACCAAAGGGAGCGCATTTCAATTTCTTACACACACTTCTTATTTCATATGTTGACCAGAGGGGAGCACTTCAAATTTTTACGCACACTTGTTATTTCATATGTTGACCAGAGGGGGACCACTTCAAAAATGTTATGCACACTTGTTAATTCATATGTTGACCAGAGGGGGAGCACTTCAAATTTTTTACACACACTTGTTATTTCATATGTTGACCAGAGGGGGAGCACTTCAAAAATGTTACGCACACTTGTTATTTCATATGTTGACCAGAGGGGGAGCACTTCAAGTTTCTTACACACACTTGTTATTTCATATGTTGACCAGAGGGGGAGCACTTCAAATTTTTACACACACTTGTTATTTCATATGTTGACCAGAGGGGGAGCACTTCAAATCTGTTACACACACTTGTTATTTCATATTTTGACCAGAGGGGGAGCACTTCAAATTTCTTACACACACTTGTTATTTCATATGTTGACCAGAGGGGGAGCACTTCAAATTTCTTGCACACACTTGTTATTTCATATGTTGACCAGAGGGGGAGCACTTCAAATTTCTTACACACACTTGTTATTTCATTTGTTGACCAGAGGGGGAGCACTTCAAATTTTTACACACACTTGTTATTTCATATGTTGACCAGAGGGGGAGCACTTCAAATTTGTTACACACACTTGTTATTTCATATTTTGACCAGAGGGGGAGCACTTCAAATTTGTTACACACACTTGTTATTTCATATGTTGACCAGAGGGGGAGCACTTCAAATTTGTTACACACACTTGTTATTTCATATGTTGACCAGAGGGGGAGCACTTCAAATTTCTTACACACACTTGTTATTTCACATGTTGACCAGAGGGGGAGCACTTCAAATTTCTTACACACACTTGTTATTTCATATGTTGACCAGAGGGGGAGCACTTCAAATTTTTACACACACTTGTTATTTCATATGTTGACCAGAGGGGGAGCACTTCAAATTTGTTACACACACTTGTTATTTCATATTTTGACCAGAGGGGGAGCACTTCAAATTTCTTACACACACTTGTTATTTCATATGTTGACCAGAGGGGGAGCACTTCAAATTTCTTACACACACTTGTTATTTCATATGTTGACCAGAGGGGGAGCACTTCAAATTTCTTATACACACTTGTTATTTCATATGTTGGCCAGAGGGGGCGCACTTCAAATTTGTTACACACACTTGTTATTTCATATGTTGACCAGAGGGGGAGCACTTCAAAAATGTTATGCACACTTGTTATTTCATATGTTGACCAGAGGGGGAGCACTTCAAATTTCTTACACACACTTGTTATTTCATATGTTGACCAGAGGGGGAGCACTTAAAATTTTTACACACACTTGTTATTTCATATGTTGGCCAGAGGGGGCGCACTTCAAATTTCTTACACACACTTGTTATTTCATATGTTGACCAGAGGGGGAGCACTTCAAATTTGTTACACACACTTGTTATTTCATATGTTGACCAGAGGGGGAGCACTTCAAATTTCTTACACACACTTGTTATTTCACATGTTGACCAGAAGGGGAGCACTTCAAATTTCTTACACACACTTGTTATTTCATATGTTGACCAGAGGGGGAGCACTTCAAAAATGTTACGCACACTTGTTATTTCATATGTTGACCAGAGGGGGAGCACTTCAAATTTCTTACACACACTTGTTATTTCATATGTTGACCAGAGGGGGAGCACTTCAAATTTTTACACACACTTGTTATTTCATATGTTGACCAGAGGGGGAGTACTTCAAATTTGCTACACACACTTGTTATTTCATATTTTGACCAGAGGGGGAGCACTTCAAATTTCTTACACACACTTGTTATTTCATATGTTGGCCAGAGGGGGCGCACTTCAAATTTGTTACACACACTTGTTATTTCATATGTTGACCAGAGGGGGAGCACTTCAAATTTGTTACACACACTTTTTATTTCATATGTTGGCCAGAGGGGGAGCACTTCAAATGTCTTACACACACTTGTTATTTCATATGTTGACCAGAGGGGGAGCACTTCAAATTTCTTACACACACTTGTTATTTCATATGTTGACCAGAGGGGGAGCACTTCAAATTTCTTACACACACTTGTTATTTCATATGTTGACCAGCGGGGGAGCACTTCAAATTTGCTACACAGACTTTTTATTTATATGTTGACCAGAGGGGGAGCACTTTTAAAAGTGACACACAGTCAATGTGAACAATCCCTCCTTTTTAGGAGCACCCTCATGTTGATAGACGTCACCACTAATGAGACATTCAATATTAGATGCAATGTTATTGATTTATGTCATCACTTGTTCACACCTCCTCATATGGAAGATACTTTTCCTTCTTCATGTCTCAAGAAGGATAGAACACACACACACACACACACACAGACACACACACACACACACACAGACACACACACACACACACACACACACACACACACAGACAGACACACACACACACACACACACACACACAGACACACACACACACACACACACACACACACACACACACACACACACACACACACACACACACACACACACACACACACACACACACACACACAGAGGGTATGGGAGTGTAACCTGGTCTTGAAAGAAGTCCACAGTCAGTTTGGTCCCTGGCAGACTGAGGAACATGTTCTTCTGGAGTGTGGAGGTGACCTTCAGACGTGTGGAGGTGACCTTCAGTCGTGTGGAGGTGACCTTCAGGCGTTTCCTCTCCTTCTTGCCGAGCGGCGTGTCGTTGAAGAAAGTGTTTTCATCCAGGATGAACACCTGCTCGGGGAGACTGTGGAGTTCAGCCGAGCGATTGTTCTTCAACGCAAACTCCTGCAGCGCCATCTGAAACACACACACACACACACACACACACACACACGCACGCACGCACTCACGCACGCACGCACGCACGCACGCACGCACGCACGCACGCACTCACACACACACATCATTGCTTTGCTTGTGGACATAAGTGTGTGTGTGTGTGTGTGTGTGTGTGTGTGTGTGTGTGTGTGTGTGTGTGTGTGTGTGTGTGTGTGTGTGTGTGTGTGTGTGTGTGTGTGTGTGTGTGTGTGTTCGTTCTAGCCTTCTTGAGACATGAAGAAGGAAAAGTATCTTCCATATGAGGAGGTGTGAACAAGTGATGACATAAATCAATAACATTGCATCTAATATTGAATGTCTCATTAGTGGTGACGTCTATCAACATGAGGGTGCTCCCACAAAAATTGACTGTCAACATATGAAATAACAAGTGTGTGTAAACAAATTTTAAGTGCTCCCCCTCTAGCCAACATATGAAATAACAAGTGTGTGTAAAAAATTGAAATGCGCCCCCTTTGCCCAAAATTAATAAAGAATAAATATGTGTAAAGAGACATACTGTAATAACTTGAAGTAAATAAGGAAGATTAAAAACCAATTTCAAACAAAAAATTAAATACAAAATTATTTTGTATGTAAAATTATTACTTTTTAATGCAAAATGGGGACATTTGTCGTATAAAATTGTGACTTTTTTTGTTGTTCTTGTAAAATAGTGACATTTTTTGAGTAAAATGATGACTTTTGTCATACTTTTTCCAAGTAAAATTGCCATTATTATTATAATATTGCCAACATTTTAAAGTTTTCTTATAAAATTGTGACTTTTGTGGAGTAAAATGACGACTCTTTTCATAAAATTGCCCACATTTTAAGCTTTTCTTGTAAAATTGCGACTGTTGTTGAGTAAAATTCCAACTTTTATCATAATATTGCACAAATGTTCCGTTTTTCTTGTCACATTTTGACTTGCGTTGAGTAAAATGAGGACTTTTATTATAATACTGACAACATTCTAAGTTTTTCTTGTGAAATTGTGACTTTTTTCTTGTAAAATTCCAACTCATTTTTCACAACAAGCTTTTTATTATTAATAATGTAAATACACTTCTTTATATATCTACAGAGGGACGCATTTTTCTCAGGTCTCAAGAAGGTAAGAAATACACAAATGTGTGTGTGTGTGTGTGTGTGTGTGTGTGTGTGTGTGTGTGTGTGTGTGTGTGTGTGTGTGTGTGTGTGTGTGTGTGTGTGTGTGTGTGTGTGTGTGTGTGTGTGTGTGCACCTTGTTGAGTGGGTCAGTGTGCACCAGAGTGTGTGAGCGCAGGTGAGGGATGTTGAGAGCAGAGAACTGACTCCTCCACAAAGACGTCCAGCGGCCATAACTGTCCACCACCAGGAGGCTGATGGGTGACGTGATGACATCATCATCGCCTGTCATGACATCATCATCGCCTGTCATGACATCATCATCGCCTGTCATGACATCATCATCGCCTGTCATGACATCATCATCGCCTGTCATGACATCATCATCGCCTGGCGTGGACTTGGCCAGACTCGCCTCCAGCGACTCGTGTCCTAAAAGAAACTCAGTCCTGTTACACCCTCTACAGGAAGTTGCATCATCCACATCCTCTTTCATTCATGCACTTCCTGTACATATTAATATTACATTGTATTCAACTGTTGCCTTGTGTGTGATATCATGTGCGATACAAGCGGCCCTGCAGAGTGTTTACTTGAGTGTGATATCATGTGCGATACAAGCGGCACTGCAGAATGTTTACTTGTGTGTGATATCATGTGTGATACAAGCGGCCCTGCAGAGTGTTTACTTGAGTGTGATATCATGTGCGATACAAGCGGCCCTGCAGAGTGTTTACTTGTGTGTGATATCATGTGCGATACAAGCGGCCCTGCAGAGTGTTTACTTGTGTGTGATATCATGTGCGATACAAGCGGCCCTGCAGAGTGTTTACTTGTGTGTGATATCATGTGTGATACAAGCGGCCCTGCAGAGTGTTTACTTGTGTGTGATATCATGTGTGATACAAGCGGCCCTGCAGAGTGTTTACTTGTGTGTGATATCATGTGCGATACAAGCGGCCCTGCATAGTGTTTACTTGTGTGTGATATCATGTGCGATACAAGCAGAGTGTTTACTTGTGTGTGATATCATGTGCGATACAAGCAGAGTGTTTACTTGTGTGACAGACAGTTAACATCTAAATGTCCTCCAATTTCTTCTATTTGACTAAAGTCATTTACAAAATGTAAACATGCTAGGCTATAGGCTACTAGGAGCTAGCAGCTACACAACAGCTAAGCACACAACAGCACACAAGCTAAACGTGTGTAATAATCATTGGACAATTAGTCAACATAAACAAGTACTAAATAATTCTAGTTACATATTACTTACACACACAAAGTCTCCGAGGCAGTCTTAGAAAGTATCCAGTAACAAACGTGTCTGCATCATTAAATGTACTGCATCATGAGCTTAACTTCATGAATGATTGTGACCACTAGGTGTCACCAAAAAACAAAAACAACAATGACCATTGCACTTCAACTTAAAGACAGCATTAGTTCACTTGCAGGTTAGGACATATAATTGTCATTTAGAGCAGTGGTCCCCAACCTTTTTGTAGCTGGGGACTGGCCAACGCTTGAAAACTTCTCCCACGGACCGGGGGGGGGGGTTTTTTTTTTTTTTTTTTTTGGTTTTTTTTCATTTTTTTTTTTCATAAAGAAATACAATCATGTGTGCTTACGGACTGTATACCTGCAGACTGTATTGATCTATATTGACATACACATACACAATATGTGTATATAGTGTTTTTATGTTGATTTAATTAAAAAAATATATATATATATTTAATTTTTTTTTTTTTTTTTTTTTTTTTTTTTTTAATTTCTTGCGCGGCCCGGTACCAATCCGTCCGCGGACCGGTACCGGGCCGCGGCCTGGTGGTTGGGGACCACTGATTTAGAGGACTAGTAAATATGATAAATAGTGTTAATAATTATTTACAGGTGAGCATACTGTACCGTGTGTTACCTTCCTCTTGGTCTTGTGGTGTGCTTCCTCCTTCAAGTCAAGTCTCGGAGGTTCCCTGCAGGACGCGGGAGGAACTTCTTCCTGTCCGGGGTTGGGGTGTGAGCGGGACAGGAGGCTGGCCAGGGTCAAGGCGTGAGGACCACCACCGATGATCAACACATCCAACATCTCCATCTGCCAGATATTGGGAAAAGATTTCGTCAGCGATAACATTCATTTGGCTTTTGGAAAAATGTGTTTGTGCAACTTTGCATTATTGAAACTTTATCCAGCGAGGGCCACATTCAGAAAAAATGGAAGGATGTGGGGAACATTTTGAGACATCTTGTACTATAAAGACACTAAAAGCAAAGCAATGTACTTTAATTGATGTTCAACTGGCTTAGTTGTAGATGACTAATAAATGATTGTAATATGTAATCACCAGAGCTGTCAACAATAATACATTAACTTATGTGAGTCATCGCAAAAAAATATTGCATTAATCAAGTAAATACACTAATTAATTAATTTTAACCCCACATGCTGCTTTGCCTTCTCATCTATTCTAACTATTTCATTGCATTTGGGTCAAAATATTGGGGGTTTTCTTAAGTTAAATTAAAGTATTAGTTGCATTTTCAAGTTTAGAAGCAAGTACAAGTAATACTTTCGATTAATTGTGAACACACCATATTCAAAAGTGATATTAATGTGACATGTACTCCAGCAAAACAAAACAAAAGTGATATTAATGTGACATGTACTCCAGCAAAACCAAACAAAAGTGATATTAATGTGACATGTACTGCAGCAAAACAACACAAAAGTGATATTAATGTGACATGTACTCCAGCAAAACAAAACAAAAGTGAGATTAATGTGACATGTACTGCAGCAAAACAAAACAAAAGTGATATTAATGTGACATGTACTGCAGCAAAACAAAACAAAAGTGATATTAATGTGACATGTACTCCAGCAAAACAAAACAAAAGTGATATTAATGTGACATGTACTCCAGCAAAACAAAACAAAAGTGAGATTAATGTGACATGTACTCCAGCAAAACAAAACAAAAGTGATATTAATGTGACATGTACTCCAGCAAAACAAAACTAAAGTGATATTAATGTGACATGTACTCCAGCAAAACAAAACAAAAGTGATATTAATGTGACATGTACTCCAGCAAAACAAAACAAAAGTGAGATTAATGTGACATGTACTGCAGCAAAACAAAACAAAAGTGATATTAATGTGACATGTACTCCAGCAAAACAAAACAAAAGTGATATTAATGTGACATGTACTCCAGCAAAACAAAACAAAAGTGATATTAATGTGACATGTACTGCAGCAAAACAAAACAAAAGTGATATTAATGTGACATGTACTGCAGCAAAACAACACAAAAGTGATATTAATGTGACATGTACTCCAGCAAAACAAAACAAAAGTGAGATTAATGTGACATGTACTCCAGCAAAACAAAACAAAAGTGATATTAATGTGACATGTACTCCAGCAAAACAAAACAAAAGTGAGATTAATGTGACATGTACTGCAGCAAAACAACACAAAAGTGATATTAATGTGACATGTACTCCAGCAAAACAACACAAAAGTGATATTAATGTGACATGTACTCCAGCAAAACAACACAAAAGTGATATTAATGTGACATGTACTGCAGCAAAACAAAACAAAAGTGATATTAATGTGACATGTACTGCAGCAAAACAAAACAAAAGTGATATTAATGTGACATGTACTCCAGCAAAACAACACAAAAGTGATATTAATGTGACATGTACTCCAGCAAAACAAAACAAAAGTGATATTAATGTGACATGTACTGCAGCAAAACAACACAAAAGTGATATTAATGTGACATGTACTGCAGCAAAACAACACAAAAGTGATATTAATGTGACATGTACTCCAGCAAAACAACACAAAAGTGATATTAATGTGACATGTACTCCAGCAAAACAAAACAAAAGTGATATTAATGTGACATGTACTGCAGCAAAACAAAACAAAAGTGATATTAATGTGACATGTACTGCAGCAAAACAACACAAAAGTGATATTAATGTGACATGTACTCCAGCAAAACAAAACAAAAGTGATATTAATGTGACATGTACTCCAGCAAAACAAAACAAAAGTGATATTAATGTGACATGTACTGCAGCAAAACAAAACAAAAGTGATATTAATGTGACATGTACTGCAGCAAAACAAAACAAAAGTGATATTAATGTGACATGTACTCCAGCAAAACAACACAAAAGTGATATTAATGTGACATGTACTCCAGCAAAACAAAACAAAAGTGATATTAATGTGACATGTACTGCAGCAAAACAACACAAAAGTGATATTAATGTGACATGTACTGCAGCAAAACAACACAAAAGTGATATTAATGTGACATGTACTCCAGCAAAACAACACAAAAGTGATATTAATGTGACATGTACTCCAGCAAAACAAAACAAAAGTGATATTAATGTGACATGTACTGCAGCAAAACAAAACAAAAGTGATATTAATGTGACATGTACTCCAGCAAAACAACACAAAAGTGATATTAATGTGACATGTACTCCAGCAAAACAAAACAAAAGTGATATTAATGTGACATGTACTGCAGCAAAACAACACAAAAGTGATATTAATGTGACATGTACTGCAGCAAAACAACACAAAAGTGATATTAATGTGACATGTACTCCAGCAAAACAACACAAAAGTGATATTAATGTGACATGTACTCCAGCAAAACAAAACAAAAGTGATATTAATGTGACATGTACTGCAGCAAAACAAAACAAAAGTGATATTAATGTGACATGTACTGCAGCAAAACAACACAAAAGTGATATTAATGTGACATGTACTCCAGCAAAACAAAACAAAAGTGATATTAATGTGACATGTACTCCAGCAAAACAAAACAAAAGTGATATTAATGTGACATGTACTGCAGCAAAACAAAACAAAAGTGATATTAATGTGACATGTACTGCAGCACGACTTTAGTTTACAAATGTTGTTTAAGAGTTCGCGTTTGACTTTGGTGCAACAGGCTTCCGTAGCCAGGCACTATTCACTAGCATAAGTACAAAGCAGTTAAAACTTCACTTCCACCGACTTTGGAGAATATATATACCTGTGAGTAGTTCAACATATGCTGTTTTATGACTATTTTTGTCTCTCAAATTGTCATTATATGGATTTTTGCAACCGTTTAAAAAGATCGCGATTGAGATGCTACTTTCGTTAGCCGGTCAATAGCAAAACACATTGTATGTTAGCATCAAGCTAGCGGGATAAGTACTAACTTTTTTACTGCTTCTTTTTGCTCATGAGACTCATTTTTGACATGTTTTTGCTATTTCATATGTTTTCATGTGCTGATGTGGTATCGTAGCTAATCTTTTATTAACCTACTTATGTATGTGTTGGCTCCATAGACATGTTGTATATATTTTTGTATTTTTTTTTTTTTATATAAACCTTTATTCATAAATTGCCAACATTTACAAACAGTTGAGAAATAATAATCAAAATAAGTCCAAAAACAGTGCAAAACAGCAGCAGGGGGTTGTAAATTCACAGTAACTCAAATGGGTGAGGGCGGACCTACGTCACTTCCGCCTACCAATCCCCTAGCAACCGGGAATTGGTTGAAAACAAAGCAGCTCACAGCGAACACAGCATTGACAGAAAAAGCATTTAACGAGCGTTGTGGCTTGGAAGTCGGCGTTAAATCCTTCATTTACGCATTTTTACTTATTCGCATATCGTGTGAAAAAACGAAAATGTATTATTTGCGTCAGACTCGTCTCAGTGAACTTTAAAGCTTCTCAGGCTTAGCTTAGCTTGCTAGTTAGCTTAGCCTGCGCGCTACTAAGAAAGAGACGCGGAAGTTATCAACAACTTTGTGTGAACACGCCGTACTTGTCGGAGCCCACGTCGAAGAAGAAGCGCTTGTTGTCCACAGTCGTCGACGAGCCCTCCGGCAGCTCCGCGGGCTCCTCGTCCACGCCGTAATCGTCAAGAAGTTTGGCCAAAGCGTCGCGGAACTCGCTAAGTCCCTGCGCCGGGAGCGCGATGGTCTGACCCCAAGCCGGGCCCCCTGTTCACGGTCTGCCGGATCCTCAAGAACCGTCCCCGCTGGTTCTCTTTCAGGTCCATGTAGTACTTCCGATTCTCCCGCACTAGGAACTCGCTTTTCAGGGCCCGCCGCGGCTCATCCTGCACCATGCCCGGGTTCCTGGGACCCAACTGGGCGTAGTGTTCGATGAAGTCCCCCAAGTAGTCGCGGAACTCCACCGCCACCGACATAGACAGCGTGAGGCGGCTCTTGTTGCCACCGGCCCCGACTTCGGCTGTGAGCCATTTGTCTCGTCTCTGTGGGCTTTTATCGCGCTTTGGCAGGACAAAATACAACCTTTGTTTTCCCTGTTTCCGGTTGTGGTTAGCACAACCAAAAACAACACAGTTTTTCGGCATTTTGGAGGCAGAATGACGGGTTTAACCAGCGTAGGTCGACAGGTTAAAGAGTAATGGCAACGGTTTGTTTTCAACGCCAGTCTGGTTGCTGAGGCTCGAAGAACCCGTATGTAGCTCAGTTGCCCGCATGTCGGCCCTCACCCATAGAATGCAATATATATATATATATATATATATATATATATATATATATATATATATATATATATATATATATATATATATACATATATATATGTATATTTATAACAAAGTGCAAAGCCATAGGCTCACACAATTTCAGTAAATCATTTAAATTTGGAACACAGCATCATCGTTTTCACAGCTTTTTGATTGTAAGAGGTAGAGAGTGTTTTAACATTCTAATTCTACTTATGTATGTGTTGGCTCTGTCACGCCCCTACAAAAACCTTCCCCCCCCCCGCCCATTTACTTCCGTGGTCATGTTTCCTCTTGCGTCATTGACAGCGATCGATAGCACTTCGGCTTTGACTGGCCGTCGCTGGAAGGATACTTCGTCTTTGACAGCTGCTGGAATCTGAAGAAATCGATTATAGTTTTTTTTTTGTACAGGCGCGAAACAGGACAGTCGCGTGCCGCTTAAGGACCCCCGGCAACTTTGTGATTTTATTGGACGCAGCCCCGGAAGTAAATGGGGGGAAGAAATTTGGCGTGACAGCTCCATAGACATGTTATAAGTAGAGGCAGCATTGGCTGCTGTGACGCGAGAAATTGGGCCGCCATCTTGAAGTGGTGATGAGGAGCCGGCGAGCAGCCTAAACTGACAGTTGACTGACATCACACGGACAGAGATAAGACCTTCTGGAGGAAAGTTCTGGGGTCAGATGGAACAAAAATGGAGCTGTTTGGCCACAATACCCAGCAATTTGTTTGGAGGAGAAAATGACCCGGGAACACCAAGCCTACCGTCAAGCATGGTGGTGGTAGTATTATGCTCTGGGCCTGTTTTGCTGCCAATGGAACTGCTGCTTTAAATGGGACAATGAAAAAGGAGGATTAACTCCAAATTGTTCAGGACAAGCTAAAATCATCAGCCCGGAGGTTGGGTCTTGTTGGGTGTTCCAACAGGACAATGACCCCCAAACACACCTCAAAAGTGGTAAAGGAATGGCTAAATCAGGCTAGAATGAAGGTTTTAGAATGGCCTTCCCAAAGTTGTGTGGACAATGCTGAAGAAACAAGTCCATGTCACATTTAGCTGAACTGCAGCAATTTAGTGGTCAAGTGGTCAAGCAGAAGCTTGTGGATGGCTACCAAAAGCGCCTTATTGCAGGTCAACTTGCCAAGTAAGCAAATATTAACATTGCTGTATGTATACTTTTCACCCTCACATTTTCAGTAGAGCCATAATAAATTCATAAAAGAAGCAAACTTCATGAATTTTTTTAGCGAGCAACAAGTATGTGCTCCAATCACTACATCACAACAACAAGTATGTGCTCCAATCACTACATCACAACAACAACAAGTATGTGCTCCAATCACTACATCACAACAACAACAAGTATGTGCTCCAATCACTACATCACAACAAGTATGTGCTCCAATCACTACATCACAACAACAAGTATGTGCTCCAATCACTACATCACAACAACAACAAGTATGTGCTCCAATCACTACATCACAACAACAACAAGTATGTGCTCCAATCACTACATCACAACAACAACAAGTATGTGCTCCAATCACTACATCACAACAACAACAAGTATGTGCTTTAATCACTACATCACAACAAGTATGTGCTCCAATCACTACATCACAACAACAACAAGTATGTGCTCCAATCACTACATCACAACAACAACAAGTATGTGCTCCAATCACTACATCACAACAACAAGTATGTGCTCCAATCACTACATCACAACAACAACAAGTATGTGCTCCAATCACTACATCACAACAACAAGTATGTGCTCCAATCACTACATCACAACAAGTATGTGCTCCAATCACTACATCACAACAACAACAAGTATGTGCTCCAATCACTACATCACAACAACAAGTATGTGCTCCAATCACTACATCACAACAACAACAAGTATGTGCTCCAATCACTACATCACAACAACAACAAGTATGTGCTCCAATCACTACATCACAACAAAATAAGAAATGATTGTAAAGTCCAGACAGCCATGACATCATGTTCTTTACACGTGTACGTACACTTTTGACCACCACTGTATGTTGTTAGTGACGTCATTTCCGGTTGGAGACTAAACACCGCCTCAAACACTGGGCATGGAAACAATCACTCAAGCAGCACTGAGGGATGACTCAGCCAAACTGCCTTTAGTTGCCATGGCGACAGAAGTAAATCACAACTTATTGCCACTTTCTCTTAACAAACATCTTAAGAAAACACACTTTTTCAGTGCAATTTTTGGGCAGGACTTGGTAAGAACAAATAAAAGAAGGGTGTTTAAACTCTTTCCACTGAGGGGCCCCACACTGACAAATGAAAGCATGCAGGGGCCATTTTTTATTTTTTTATATAAAAAAAAAAAAACCACTCCACTCAATTTTGGGGAACGTTAAAGGACCCAAAAAGGTCTCAGTCATTAAGTTGGATATTCATTATTAACACTTAAATATCTAATAGTAAAGTTTGTGTTCATTTATTTTAATGTTTTATGTCCCTTTTTTGTCAAAAACACCCCAACAACTTAGTTTTTGATGTCAGGAACTCCAAATATGCTAAATTTCCCCCAACATGTTGCCAGTGAAATATTTGATGTGAAGTCATCGGAGCCTTAATTAGGTCAATAATTCATAGCAACAATTATTAATGATTGTTTTTCAAAATGTATCCACTGATAAAAGTGATCAAAATAAGTCATATATCAAGATGTATTATTTTTACTTCCAACGCTTGAATTTACAGACAAACTTCAGATCTTTCCGTCAATTACAAGTTTGTATTATCTTTAAATGTGTTTAAAAGTTAGTTTTTTATATGGCAAACATAGAAAATATGCAATATTTTCCCCATGAAATCATTTAAAGTGTAATATTTGATGTGAAGTCATTGAAGCCTTAAATATGTCAATAATTCATAACAACATTGATTTAAGCTCAGTGTTATTTTTTTTATAAATGACAGTTTTAAAGAAAAAAAAGAGCTTGTGTGGCAGTTTTGTGTTATTAAAGTGAAAATTGCTACTTTTTTTTTTTTTACATTTCACCTGTTTGCTTTTTTATTCCACTTTCATTTTATTTTTTTATAATAGTATTTTTAGAATGTGCCGCGGGCCTGAAAAAAAGAGCTGCGGGCCACAAAAGGCCCCCAGGCCGTACATTGGACAGAAATCATATTTTGTTAGATTTCTTGCTTTGCTTTTATGAGGTCATTTTACAATCTCAAAGGTCGTCATTTTAGTTACAAACTTTGTGAAAATGCTGCAGTGAAGTCAGCTTTTAAAGCCACAAACAAGTCTGCAACATCCTGGAGGGACTGAAAGGTCAACTCCGTTTTATTGTTTGCTTCTATTAACAAGTGAGACACGAGGACATAATGTGGTCTCTTAATAACAAATACACTCTACTTTTATTTGTGTACATCCAGCATAATATTACCTCTCAGTGGAATGTTTTCTTACAATTCTAGATAGCCTTTCAGACATGTAGAAATACTATCATGCAGAGTCATAACCATAACTTAACCATAACTCAACCATAACTCAACCATACCTTGTGTGTTTTGTCAGCCTTGTGTCCTCTCCTGAAAAGTTGTAGTGTGTGAGACTGAAAGTTTGCAACATGTGTTCTTCTGTAACTTAATCTACTTAGTCTGGACAGCCACTGGAAATAGATTCACTTCTTTATGTGTGTGTGTGGAGGACATCATGTGTTCATGTGTGTGTGGAGGACATCATGTGTTCATGTGTGTGTGGAGGACATCATGTGTTCATGTGTGTGTGGAGGACATCATGTGTTCATGTGTGTGTGGAGGACATCATGTGTTCATGTGTGTGTGGAGGACATCATGTGTTCATGTGTGTGTGGAGGACATCATGTGTTCATGTGTGTGTGGAGGACATCATGTGTTCATGTGTGTGTGGAGGACATCATGTGTTCATGTGTGTGTGGAGGACGTCATGTGTTCATGTGTGTGCATTTAGAACGTATAGTGTTTATGTGTAAATATGTAGAACATAATGTGTTCATGTGTGTGTGTATTTAGAACATAATGTGTTCATGTGTGTGTGTATTTAGAACATAATGTGTTCATGTCTGTGTGTATTTAGAACATCATGTGTTCATGTGTGTGTGTATTTAGAACATCATGTGTTCATGTGTGTGTGTATTTAGAACATAATGTGTTCATGTGTGTGTGTATTTAGAACATAATGTGTTCATGTGTGTGTGTGTGTGTGTGTGTGTGTGTGTATTTAGAACGTATAGTATTTATGTGTAAATATTTAGAACATAATGTGTTCATTTGTGTGTATTTACAATATAATGTGTTCATGTGAACATTTAGAACATAATGTGTTCATGTGTGTGTGGAGGACTTCATGTGTTCATGTGTGTGTGTATTTAGAATGTATAGTGTTTATGTGTAAATATTTAGAATATAATGTGTTCATTTGTGTGTATTTACAACATAATGTGTTTATGTGTAAATATTTAGAACATAATGTGTTCATTTGTGTGTATTTAGAATATAATGTGTTCATTTGTGTGTATTTAGAATATAATGTGTTCATTTGTGTGTATTTAGAATATAATGTGTTCATGTGAACATTTAGAACATAATGTGTTTATGTGTGTGTGGAGGACATCATGTGTTCATGTGTGTGTAATTAGAATGTATAGTGTTTATGTGTAAATATTTAGAACATAATGTGTTAATTTGTGTGTATTTAGAACATAATGTGTTCATGTGTAAATATTTACAATGTATAGTGTTTATGTGTAAATATTTAGAACATCATGTGTTCATGTGTGTGTGTATTTAGAACATAATGTGTTCATGTGTGTGTGTATTTAGAACGTATAGTATTTATGTGTAAATATTTAGAACATAATGTGTTCATTTGTGTGTATTTAGAATATAATGTGTTCATGTGAACATTCAGAACATAATGTGTTCATGTGTGTGTGGAGGACATCATGTGTTCATGTGTGTGTGTATTTAGAATGTATAGTGTTTATGTGTAAATATTTAGAACATAATGTGTTCATTTGTGTTTATTTAGAACCTAATGTGTTCATGTGTAAATATTTAGAACATAATGTGTTCATTTGTGTGTATTTAGAACATAATGTGTTTATGTGTAAATATTTAGAACATAATGTGTTCGTGTGTGTGTGTATTTAGAACATAATGTGTTCATGTGTGTGCATTTAGAACATAATGTGTTTATGTGTAAATATTTAGAACATAATGTGTTCATGTGTGTGTGGAGGACATCATGTGTTCACGTGTTCATGTGTGTGTGTATTTAGAACATAATGTGTTTATGTGTAACTATTTAGAACATAATGTGTTCATTTGTGTGTATTTAGAACTTAAAGTGTTCATGTGTACATTTAGAACATAATGTGTTCATGTGTATATTTAGAACATAATGTGTTCATGTCTAAATATTTAGAACATAATATGTTCTTTTGTGTGTATTTAGAACCTAATGTGTTCATGTGTAAATATTTAGAACATAATGTGTTCATTTGTGTGTATTTAGAACCTAATGTGTTCATGTGTAAATATTTAGAACATAATGTGTTCATTTGTGTGTATTTAGAACCTAAAGTGTTCATGTGTAAATATTTACAACATAATGTGTTCATTTGTGTGTATTTAGAACCTAAAGTGTTCATGTGTAAATATTTAGAACATAATGTGTTCATGTGTATATTTAGAACATAATGTGTTCATGTGTGTGCATTTAGAACATAATGTGTTTATGTGTAACTATTTAGAACATAATGTGTTCATTTGTGTGTATTTAGAACCTAAAGTGTTCATGTGTAAATATTTAGAACATAATGTGTTCATGTGTAAATATTTAGAACATAATGTGTTCATGTGTACATTAAGAACATAATGTGTTCATGTGTACATTTACAACATAATGTGTTCATGTGTAAATATTTAGAACATAATGTGTTCATGTGTAAATATTTAGAACATAATGTGTTCATGTGTACATTTAGAACATAATGTGTTCATGTCTAAATATTTAGAACATAATGTGTTCTTTTGTGTGTATTTAGAACCTAATGTGTTCATGTGTAAATATTTAGAACATAATGTGTTCATTTGTGTGTATTTAGAACCTAATGTGTTCATGTGTAAATATTTAGAACATAATGTGTTCATTTGTGTGTATTTAGAACCTAATGTGTTCATGTGTAAATATTTAGAACATAATGTGTTCATTTGTGTGTATTTAGAACCTAAAGTGTTCATGTGTAAATATTTACAACATAATGTGTTCATTTGTGTGTATTTAGAACCTAATGTGTTCATGTGTAAATATTTAGAACATAATGTGTTCATGTGTATATTTAGAACATAATGTGTTCATGTGTGTGCATTTAGAACATAATGTGTTTATGTGTAACTATTTAGAACATAATGTGTTCATTTGTGTGTATTTAGAACCTAAAGTGTTCATGTGTACATTTAGAACATAATGTGTTCATGTGTATATTTAGAACATAATGTGTTCATGGGAACATTTAGAACATAATGTGTTCATGTGTACATTTAGAACACAATGTGTTCATGTCTAAATATTTAGAACATAATGTGTTCATGTGTACATTTAGAACATAATGTGTTCATGTGTAAATATTTCGAACATAATGTGTTCATGTGTAAATATTTAGAACATAATGTGTTCATGTGTAAATATTTAGAACATAATGTGTTCATGTGTAAATATTTAGAACATAATGTGTTCATGTGTAAATATTTACAACATAATGTGTTCATGTGTAAATATTTAGAACATAATGTGTTCATGTGTAAATATTTAGAACATAATGTGTTCATGGGAATATTTAGAACATAATGTGTTCATGTGTAAATATTTAGAACATAATATGTTCATGTGTAAATATTTACAACATAATGTGTTCATGTGTAAATATTTCGAACATAATGTGTTCATGTGTAAATATTTAGAACATAATGTGTTCATGTGTAAATATTTAGAACATAATGTGTTCATGTGTAAATATTTAGAACATAATGTGTTCATGTGTAAATATTTACAACATAATGTGTTCATGTGTAAATATTTAGAACATAATGTGTTCATGTGTAAATATTTAGAACATAATGTGTTCATGGGAATATTTAGAACATAATGTGTTCATGTGTAAATATTTAGAACATAATATGTTCATGTGTAAATATTTACAACATAATGTGTTCATGTGTAAATATTTACAACATAATGTGTTCATGTGTAAATATTTAGAACATAATGTGTTCATGTGTAAATATTTAGAACATAATATGTTCACGTGTAAATATTTACAACATAATGTGTTCACGTGTAAATATTTAGAACATAATGTGTTCACGTGTAAATATTTAGAACATAAAGTGTTGTGACCACTAAGTTGCTGCTGAAACATGAGTTATTTACAGCAAGTGATGAAAAGTTCTTCGTTCTTGGCTTCAACGGCAACACGAGGGAGTGGCTGCAAGGCGCCGACTAGTGGTGAGTCAAGGGTAAGGTAAGCGGGAGCTACAGACGAAGATGACGGCACCGTGGGACGGCCCACCGGAGACAAAGATGACGGCGGCATGGGACGGCCCGCCGGAGATGAAGATTGTGGCGCCGTGGGACGGCTCGCCGGAGACAAAGATGGCGTGTCCAGAGCTGGAGCAGCAGGCAGCTGGGCTGTCGGCGTCTGAGGTGGCCTCACTGGGAGAAGTGAGAGCTGTCGCACAGGTGACCTTAGCCCCCACCCTCAAGGGACGGATCCCAGGCGTCCCCAAAGAGGCCAACAGACGACAGGGATGGGTGGGAGGGAGCTTGAAAAGATGTGGCCATCAGTGCTAAAATCTTGTCAAGCCTCTCGGCCATTGAGATCTCCACGGGGTCCGTATTTGGCTGGATGATTCTGTCAGGTACTGCTGGTCTTGAACCCCAAGATGCAGACATGGCAGGCGTAGCGCTGGGAAACTTGACTTTAATGTCAAAAAGGAAATAGTGCAACTGGTACATGCACGGAAAACAGGCACATGCACGGAAAACAGAAAACAGGCAACAGGAAACAATCATGGAGCCCTGACTTGAGGGTGAGGTAGGCATAAATAGTAGCCTGATTGGCAACTGCAACCAGGTGTGCCAGGCGGCCAATCAGGGACAGATGAGGGAGACAGGCAGGAAGTGGAACTAAAATAAGAACGCTGACAGGAAATAAACACAAACTAAAGAACAGACGTGAGACAGATTGTCAGAAAGATCCTCCGACTTTTAATCCTCTGGTAGATGAATATACGTATAAACATGGAGTGAAGTACACCTTTCCAACGTTGTTTGTGGTTAAGACAAAACAAATCACACCAGCTTCGTTGGTGTGACAAGGCGTGTTTTCTACGTGCAGTCGTGTATTGTAGGGGATTCATGTGGACTTACACCTACAATTTCCTGGGACTTTACTGTTCACACGTAGTCCTGCCGAGGGTCCTGTTTGGTCGGGTCCACGGCGCTCGCGCTCGCCATGGAGTGGCGTGTGCTGCGCACAGAAGTCATACGAATGTTGTGGGCGGGGCTCTGTTTGGCGAGCGCACGGCAGCAGCAACACAGGTGGTGCCGGAACCGCTTCCGGAAGGTCTTGCTGAGCAGGTAGAGAGCAAACGGGTTGAAGCAGGAGTTGCTGAAGGCCAGGAGCCGAGCGAGCACGCTGCACAGGAAGTGAGCCGGGGACGTGTCCACCTGGGAGATGCACAAATGTTACATCATCAAGGTGCATCTTGTTGCAGTACATGATCTTGTCCTCCTGGTGTCGCTGTTGTCTTCCCAGTGCAAACTTATTTAGATGCTCTACTAGGAACCTTTCTTCAATAACAGTTGTTTCTAGACTAGGAACCTTTCTTCAATAACAGTTGTTTCTAAACTAGGAACCTTTCTTTAATAACAGTTGTTTCTAGACTAGGAACATTTCTTTAATAACAGTTGTTTCTAGACTAGGAACCTTTCTTCAATAACAGTTGTTTCTAGACTAGGAACCTTTCTTCAATAACAGTTGTTTCTAAACTAGGAACCTTTCTTTATTAACAGTTGTTTCTAGACTAGGAACATTTCTTTAATAACAGTTGTTTCTAGACTAGGAACCTTTCTTCAATAACAGTTGTTTCTAGACTAGGAACCTTTCTTCAATAACAGTTGTTTCTAAACTAGGAACCTTTCTTTAATAACAGTTGTTTCTAGACTAGGAACATTTCTTTAATAGCAGTTGTTTCTAGACTAGGAAGCTTCCTTCAATAACTGTTGTTTCTAGACTAGGAACCTTTCTTCAATAACAGTTGTTTCTAGACTAGGAACCTTTCTTCAATAACAGTTGTTTCTAGACTAGGAACCTTTCTTCAATAACAGTTGTTTCTAGACTAGGAACCTTTCTTCAATAACAGTTGTTTCTAGACTAGGAACCTTTCTTCAATAACAGTTGTTTCTAGACTAGGAACCTTTCTTCAATAACAGTTGTTTCTAGACTAGGAACTTTTCTTCAACAACTGTTGTTTCTAGACTAGGAATCCTTCTTTATTAACAGTTGTTTCTAGACTAGGAACCTTTCTTCAATAACAGTTGTTTCTAGACTAGGAATCCTTCTTTATTAACAGTTGTTTCTAGACTAGGAACCTTTCTTCAATAACAGTTGTTTCTAGACTAGGAATCCTTCTTTATAAACAGTTGTTTCTAGACTAGGAACTTTTCTTCAACAACTGTTGTTTCTAGACTAGGAATCCTTCTTTATTAACAGTTGTTTCTAGACTAGGAACCTTTCTTCAATAACAGTTGTTTCTAGACTAGGAACCTTTCTTCAATAACAGTTGTTTCTAGACTAGGAACCTTTCTTCAATAACAGTTGTTTCTAGACTAGGAACCCTTCTTTATTAACAGTTGTTTCTAGACTAGGAACTTTTCTTCAATAACAGTTGTTTCTAGACTAGGAACTTTTCTTCAATAACAGGTGTTTCTAGACTAGGAACTTTTCTTCAATAACGGGTGTTTCTAGACTAGGAACCTTTCTTCAATAACAGTTGTTTCTAGACTAGGAACTTTTCTTCAACAACTGTTGTTTCTAGACTAGGAATCCTTCTTTATTAACAGTTGTTTCTAGACTAGGAACCTTTCTTCAATAACAGTTGTTTCTAGACTAGGAATCCTTCTTTATTCTAGACTAGGAACCTTTCTTCAATAACAGTTGTTTTTAGACTAGGAATCCTTCTTTATTAACAGTTGTTTCTAGACTAGGAACTATTCTTCAATAAAAGTTGTTTCTAGACTAGGAACCTTTCTTCAATAACAGTTGTTTCTAGACTAGGAACTTTTCTTCAGTAAGAGAGTAGTGATGATAGCGATACAGGAAGAGGACACCTACCTGTGGGTAGGTATGAGAGCGATACAGGAAGATGATGTGAGTGGGCAGCCAGCAGAGAGCAAAAAGGACAACAAACACTAAAAGAGTTTTGGCCAAACGCTTTCTTGACTCAATCTGTTGGTGTTGAAAGAGAAAAAGGGAAAATCAGCAATAAAACACAAAAGGTTGAAATGAATAAAAACTACGTGAAGCAATTCCTGAAGGAAAGTGTGTGTGAATGTTCCACTGCTGACAGAATGTAGTATGAATGTAAGAATAGTTTCAATGTTGAAGAGTTTGAATTTCCAGGAAAACCGGAATTTGGTTTGGATGAGTGGATTGTGTTGATGTTGGAATGGTTTGAATACGTTGGAAAATGTGGGAATTGTGCAGCTTGAAAAAATGTCCCAATCGTTTCAATGGAAATTTCCTGGAATTTTGGTAAAAGTGGTATTTTATTGAAAATGATTAGGAGCATGAATGTCCTGAATGAGATGAATTGGTTGGTGTTGGAATTGTTGAAATCGGTCAAGAAATGTAAAAGTAGTAACAGTTTTTGAATGGTATTACAGAATGTCGGGAAAACCGGGAATTTTTCAAGTTCTTAAACCAACTTGTTTTTTAGTCCTGACTAAGAGGAATGTTTGGACAGCTTGAAATGGGTTGAAACATGTGAAAGGAGTCATCACACTAACAAAAGGTTGGAAATAGTGTTGGGGAAAAAAGCAGGAATTCCTGGAAATGTGTTGAACGTGGAAAAATGGTTGTTTGAATTTCCAGGATGAGTTGAATGTGTTGAAGGTGGAAAGGTTTGAATCGGTTGAAAAATGTGGGAATTGTGGAAGTTTTAATAATTTATCATTCATTTTGGATGGAGAAAATGTCCCTAAAAAGTAAAAATTCTAGGAAATCCGGGATTTGTTTATGTAATTGTTGACAGGCAGCATTTGTTTATGTAATTGTTGACAGGCAGCATTTGTTTATGTAATTGTTGACAGGCAGCATTTGTTTATGTAATTGTTGACAGGCAGCATTTGTTTATGTAATTGTTGACAGGCAGCATTTGTTTATCTAATTGTTGACAGGCAGCATTTAATTCCTGAACAGGCTGAATAGTTTGAAGTTGGAACACTTTCAATCGGATAAAAAATGTTTTTGAATGTTTAATGTGTATTAGAGTGTATTAATGTGTATTAGTGTGTATTATTCATGTATATTAATGTGTCTTATTCATGTGTATTATTCATGTCTATTAATGTGTATTAGTGTGTATTATTCATGTATATTAATGTGTCTTATTCATGTGTATTATTGTGTATTATTCATGTGTATTATTCATGTATATTAATGTGTATTAGTCATGTGTATTAATGTGTATTATTCATGTATATTAATGTGTCTTATTCATGTGTATTAATGTGTATTATTCATGTGTATTAGTGTGTATTAGTCATGTGTATTAATGTGTATTATTCATGTATATTAATGTGTCTTATTCATGTGTATTAATGTGTATTATTCATGTGTATTAGTGTGTATTATTCATGTATATTAATGTAGATTAGTGTGTATTATTCATGTATATTAATGTGTCTTATTCATGTGTATTATTCATGTATATTAATGTGTATTATTCATGTGTATTAATGTGTATTATTCATGTGTATTAATGTGTATTATTCATGTGTATTAATGTGTATTATTCATGTATATTAATGTGTCTTATTCATGTGTATTAGTGTGTATTATTCATGTATATTAATGTGTCTTATTCATGTCTATTAATGTGTATTAGTGTGTATTATTCATGTCTATTAATGTGTATTATTCATGTATATTAATGTGTCTTATTCATGTGTATTATTGTGTATTATTCATGTGTATTAATGTGTATTATTCATGTGTATTAATGTGTATTATTCATGTGTATTAATGTGTATTATTCATGTGTATTAATGTGTATTATTCATGTGTATTATTCATGTGTATTAATGCTGTGTCATGGTAAATGAGCCTAGACTCCTAAAAGAAGTAAATATATTCACCTATTTATTAAAACCTCGATTATTATTAATAATGAGGAAATAATCGAATGTTTGTTTGATGTTGCAGAGGTGCATGACGTCACACCTGCTGTCTCCCACGCGTGTTTCCCTCCACCGGCAGATTGCGCGCGCTGCTCATCAGGCTGCGGGCGATCAGGGTGTAGTACACAGAGATGACCAGCAGGGGGAGCAGGTAGAAGACGAGGAAGGAGGCGCAGGAGTAGATTCTGGGATGGAGGTCGGCTGCGTGGGGGAAGGGAGCACAGGTGAGGAGGCTCTGATTGGCGGAGGGCAGGTGGAAGGTGTGCAGGTCGGAGAAGATGGCCTCAGGGACGGCCAGGAGCAGGGACAAGAGCCAGATGAGCGCCGCCCGCAGGACGATGCTGGTAGTGGAGCTTCTTGCTGGGATGTCCAATGGCCTCACGATCACCTTGTACCTGATTGGTGCAGACATTGTTGTGACGTCATCACCACCACTAGAGGGCGTACTTGCACATGTCCTGTCCTAAAGGAGAGGTGTCCACAGTGCTATTGTTCTAATAATGATCCACCACTAGAGGGCATACTTGCACATGTTCTAAAGGAGAGGTGTCCACAGTGCTATTGTTCTAATAATGATCCACCACTAGAGGGCGTACTTGCACATGTTCTAAAGGAGAGGTGTCCACAGTGCTATTGTTCTAATAATGATCCACCACTAGAGGGCGTACTTGCACATGTTCTGTCCTAAAGGAGAGTGCTATTGTTCTAATAATGGTCCACCACTAGAGGGCGTACTTGCACATGTCCTAAAGGAGAGGTGTCCACAGTGCTATTGTTCTAATAATGATCCACCAATAGAGGGCGTACTTGCACATGTTCTGTCCTAAAGGAGAGTGCTATTGTTCTAATAATGGTCCACCACTAGGGGGCGTACTTGCACATGTTCTGTCCTAAAGGAGAGTGCTATTGTTCTAATAATGGTCCACCACTAGAGGGCGTACTTGCACATGTCCTAAAGGAGAGGTGTCCACAGTGCTATTGTTCTAATAATGGTCCACCACTAGAGGGCGTACTTGCACATGTCCTAAAGGAGAGGTGTCCACAGTGCTATTGTTCTAATAATGGTCCACCACTAGAGGGCGTACTTGCACATGTTCTAAAGGAGAGGTCCACAGTGCTATTGTTCTAATAATGGTCCACCACTAGAGGGCGTACTTGCACATGTTCTAAAGGAGAGGTCCACAGTGCTATTGTTCTAATAATGGTCCACCACTAGAGGGCGTACTTGCACATGTTCTAAAGGAGAGGTGTCCACAGTGCTATTGTTCTAATAATGGTCCACCACTAGAGGGCGTACTTGCACATGTTCTAAAGGAGAGGTCCACAGTGCTATTGTTCTAATAATGGTCCACCACTAGAGGGCGTACTTGCACATGTTCTAAAGGAGAGGTCCACAGTGCTATTGTTCTAATAATGGTCCACCACTAGAGGGCGTACTTGCACATGTTCTAAAGGAGAGGTGTCCACAGTGCTATTGTTCTAATAATGGTCCACCACTAGAGGGCGTACTTGCACATGTTCTAAAGGAGAGGTCCACAGTGCTATTGTTCTAATAATGATCCACCACTAGAGGGCGTACTTGCACATGTTCTAAAGGAGAGGTGTCCACAGTGCTATTGTTCTAATAATGGTCCACCACTAGAGGGCGTACTTGCACATATCCTAAAGGAGAGGTGTCCACAGTGCTATTGTTCTAATAATGGTCCACCACTAGAGGGCGTACTTGCACATGTTCTAAAGGAGAGGTGTCCACAGTGCTATTGTTCTAATAATGGTCCACCACTAGAGGGCGTACTTGCACATGTTCTAAAGGAGAGGTCCACAGTGCTATTGTTCTAATAATGGTCCACCACTAGAGGGCGTACTTGCACATGTCCTAAAGGAGAGGTGTCCACAGTGCTATTGTTCTAATAATGGTCCACCACTAGAGGGCGTACTTGCACATGTTCTAAAGGAGAGGTCCACAGTGCTATTGTTCTAATAATGGTCCACCACTAGAGGGCGTACTTGCACATGTTCCCACTCCCTGGGAAACTTATCAAGGAACTGTTTGTATTATTAGGTCCATCAGTGTTAAATATTATAAACTTATCACTTTCCTCCGGCACTGTTCCCCTAGCATTCAAAAAAGCGGTTATTCATCCTCTGCTCAAAAGACCTAACCTCGATCCTGACCTCATGGTAAACTACCGACCGGTCTCCCACCTTCCGTTTATTTCCAAAATTCTCGAAAAAACTGTTGCACAGCAGCTAAATGAACACTTAGTGACTAACAATCTCTGTGAACCTTTTCAATCCGGTTTCAGGGCAAATCACTCTACGGAGACAGCCCTCGCAAAAATGACTAATGATCTATTGCTAACGATGGATTCTGATGCGTCATCTATGTTGCTGCTTCTTGATCTTAGCGCCGCTTTCGATACCGTCGATCATAATATTTTATTAGAGCGTATCAAAACACGTATTGGTATGTCAGACTTAGCCTTGTCTTGGTTTAACTCTTATCTTACTGACAGGATGCAGTGCGTCTCCCATAACAATGTGACCTCGGACTATGTCAAGGTAACGTGCGGAGTTCCCCAGGGTTCGGTTCTTGGCCCTGCACTCTTTAGTATTTACATGCTGCCGCTGGGTGACATCATACGCAAGTACGGTGTTAGCTTTCACTGTTATGCTGATGACACTCAACTCTACATGCCCCTAAAGCTGACCAACACGCCGGACTGTAGTCAGCTGGAGGCGTGTCTTAATGAAATTAAACAATGGATGTCCGCTAACTTTTTGCAACTCAACGCTAAGAAAACGGAAATGCTGATTATCGGTCCTGCTAGACACCAACATCTATTTAATAATACCACCTTAACATTTGACAACCAAACAATTAAACAAGGAGACTCGGTAAAGAATCTGGGTATTATCTTCGACCCAACTCTCTCGTTTGAGTCACACATTAAGAGTGTTACTAAAACGGCCTTCTTTCATCTCCGTAATATCGCTAAAATTCGTTCCATCTTGTCCACTAGCGACGCTGAGATCATTATCCATGCGTTCGTTACGTCTCGTCTCGATTACTGTAACGTATTATTTTCGGGCCTCCCTATGTCTAGCATTAAAAGATTACAGTTGGTACAAAATGCGGCTGCAAGGCTTTTGACAAAAACAAGAAAGTTTGATCATATTACGCCTATACTGGCTCACTTGCACTGGCTTCCTGTGCACTTAAGATGCGACTTTAAGGTTTTACTACTTACGTATAAAATATTACACGGTTTAGCTCCAGCCTATCTCGCCGATTGTATTGTACCATATGTCCCGACAAGAAATCTGCGTTCAAAGAACTCCGGCTTATTAGTGATTCCCAGAGCCAAAAAAAAGTCTGCGGGCTATAGAGCGTTTTCTATTCGGGCTCCAGTACTCTGGAATGCCCTCCCGGTAACAGTTAGAGATGCTACCTCAGTAGAAGCATTTAAGTCCCATCTTAAAACTCATTTGTATAATCTAGCCTTTAAATAGACCCCCCCTTTTTTAGACCAGTTGATCTGCCGTTTCTTTTCTTCTCTCCTCTTCTCCCCTGTCCCTTGCGAGGGGGAGTCGCATAGGTCCGGTGGCCATGGATGAAGTGCTGGCTGTCCAGAGCCGGGACCCCGGGTGGACCACTAGCCTGTGCATCGGTTGGGGACATCTCTGCGCTGCTGACCCGTCTCCGCTCGGGATGGTTTCCTGTTGGCCCCGCTGTGGACTGGACTCCCGCTGATGTGTTGGATCCACTGTGGACTGGACTTTCACAATGTTATGTCAGACCCACTCGACATCCGTTGCTTTCGGTCTCCCCTAGAGGGGGGGGGGGTTACCCACATATGCGGTCCTCTCCAAGGTTTCTCATAGTCATTCACCGACGTCCCACTGGGGTGAGTTTTTCCTTGCCCGTATGTGGGCTCTGTACCGAGGATGTCGTTGTGGCTTGTACAGCCCTTTGAGACACTTGTGATTTAGGGCTATATAAATAAACATTGATTGAATGATTGATTGATAAAGGAGAGGTCCACAGTGCTATTGTTCTAATAATGATCCACCACTAGAGGGCGTACTTGCACATGTTCTAAAGGAGAGGTGTCCACAGTGCTATTGTTCTAATAATGGTCCACCACTAGAGGGCGTACTTGCACATGTTCTAAAGGAGAGGTGTCCACAGTGCTATTGTTCTAATAATGGTCCACCACTAGAGGGCGTACTTGCACATGTTCTAAAGGAGAGGTGTCCACAGTGCTATTGTTCTAATAATGATCCACCACTAGAGGGCGTACTTGCACATGTTCTAAAGGAGAGGTGTCCACAGTGCTATTGTTCTAATAATGGTCCACCACTAGAGGGCGTACTTGCACATGTCCTAAAGGAGAGGTCCACAGTGCTATTGTTCTAATAAAGTACTGTTTCAAAAAAATCACAAAGTGGAATAAAAGGTGAAATATAATTTTTAAA
The DNA here is from genome assembly GCF_033978785.1 of Entelurus aequoreus. Lineage (NCBI taxonomy): Eukaryota > Metazoa > Chordata > Actinopteri > Syngnathiformes > Syngnathidae > Entelurus > Entelurus aequoreus. The sequence continues at coordinate 91,130,037 of NC_084732.1, forward strand.
ACGTTGCAAGGTTGACTCTAGGCTGTTGTTGTTTTTTTCTTCAAAACAATAATTGCTCAAAAAATAATAATATAATGAATCAAAATCAATGTTGGTATGAATGATTGACGTATTCAAGGCTCCAAATACTTTACATCAAATATTCTACTTTAATATTTTTCATATATACCGGTAAACAAAGTATTCTTTCACAGAAATGGCATGAAACAAACGAAAAAAAACATTTAAATAAAAAAAATAAAAAAACGTCTAATCTGAAGTTGATCTAAACACTTCAAAAAGAATGTCTAATTTGAAACACTTTTATGCGTGGGGCCATTTTGTATTCCCAAATAATTCCGGTGGACTTTTTTTTTAATTGTTATTGATCTGAAAATAACAATGAGTTCTAATCAATGTTGTTGTGAATTATTGACCTATTTAAGGCTCCAATTAAGTCACATCAAATATTACATTTTGACATTTTTTGACAAAAACAACATAAAACAAACAAAATAAATCCAATAAAAAGAATAAAAATGTGTAATTGACAGCTAGATCTGGGGGTAATGTAGAGAGAAAAAAATTTGATAATGTATGAATTTTTTAACAGTTTCATGAGTGGGGCCCTTTTGGATCCGCAATATTTTAGTGGGATTTAAAAAATACTGTATTTGCTAAAATTATATATATATATGTATATATAAATATGTATATATATGTACATATACATATATATGTATATTTATATATATATATATATATATATATATATATATATATATATATATATATATATATATATATATATATATATATATATATATATATATATATATATATATAGAATAGAATAGAGTTTTATTGTCATTATTACAGTGAACAGGTTCAAAGAACAACGAAATGGGAGCAGATCCCCTAAGCTGCATACACAATAATTGAGTAGTATAAATAGTAAAAGAATATAAAAAAAGAAGATATGTATCTATATATATGTATATATCCATACATATGCATATATATACACATAACATTACTGCACATTATAGTCCAGAAAAAAAAAAGACATGACACATGAGGACATGACGGACACATTGTGCTCACTCACACTAATATATATATATATATATATATATATATATATATATATATATATATATATATATATATATATATATATATATATACACACTATAGGGAAGGGTGTTTGCCTTGGGTCATATGAGGAAATGCTGCGCATACACTCTTGAGCATAATTAAAGGTCATTGACCTGAATTACTCACATTGTCCACTAGATGGCGACATAGTATCTTTAAAATGACCAGACTATTAAAATGAATGCAATCTCCCAGTAGATATGATTCCTTATGAAAGTCATGATGCCAAATTGAAGACGGCGGCGGGCCACACTTGGTCTGCAGGCCGCAGTGTGGCCACTCCTGTACAAGATCTGGATGTAAGCCGCACGTACCTGTCAGCAGAGAGCGCCGTGAGCGTGAACACGGACACTCCCACCGAGGTCAGCTGAACGAAGGCGATGGCTTTGCAGCCCGCCCTCCCAAACATCCACTCCTCCGCCAGGTAGCGGCTGGCGTCCACCGGGGCGCAGGTCAGCAGCAGCAAGACGTCCCCGAGGGCCAGACTGGACATGAAGACGTTGGGCACGTTGCGAGCGGACTTGGCGGAGCACAGCGTCCTGATGAGGGTGGTGTTGCCCACCACGCCCAGCACGCTGATGACGGCGTAGACCGAGGCCACCACCACGCCGGGCAAAGTCATGGTCTCTGCGAGGCTGTGGAACCAAGACAGCATCCGTCTGAATACAACCTAGACTCAATGATGGTGTGTGACCGAGCACAAAGGGGCGGGTCCTCAGACTGACCAATAACACACAATCACTCTCATCTATCTTTATACTAATAAGTCCTTATCCTCCCTGCTTGTTATCTCCCTTTATCACCCTAATAATAACACTTATACCCAAATACCAAATACTTATACCCGGTTTGGTGGCTGCAGTTAGGTGTATGTTTGCTTTTTGCAGATGATGTGGTCCTGATGGCTTCATCTGGCCAGGATCTTCAGCTCTCACTGGATCGGTTCGCAGCAGAGTGTGAAGCGACTGGGATGAGAATCAGCACCTCCAAGTCCGAGTCCATGGTTCTCGCCCGGGAAAGGGTGGAGTGCCATCTCCGGGTTGGGGAGGAGATCTTGCCCCAAGTGGAGGAGTTCAAGTACCTGGGAGTCTTGTTCATGAGTGAGGGAAGAGTGGATCGTGAGATCGACAGGCGGATTGGTGCGGCATCTTCAGTAATGCAGACGCTGTATCGATCCGTTGTGGTGAAGAAGCAGCTGAGCCGGAAGGCAAAGCTCTCAATTTACCGGTCGATCTTCGTTCCCATCCTCACCTATGGTCATGAGCTTTGGGTTATGACCGAAAGGACAAGATCACGGGTACAGGCGGCCCAAATGAGTTTCCTCCGCCGGGTGGCGGGTCTCTCCCTTAAAGATAGGGTGAGAAGCTCTGTCATCCGGGAGCCAGATGAGGTGGTTCGGGCATCTGCTCAGAATGCCACTCGAACGCCTACCTAGGGAGGTGTTTGGGGCACGTCCGACCGGCAGGAGGCCAAGGGGAAGACCCAGGACACGTTGGGAAGACTATGTCTCCCGGCTGGCCTGGGAAAGCCTCGGGATCCCCTGGGAGGAGCTGGACCAAGTGGCCGAATAGAAGACGACTGTTTGGATGCAGGAGTGTTTCAACCTGTCAGACCGGTTCAACTAGAAGGTGTTTTTAGTCAACTGAGAAAGGATTTGTTTAAGATCTCAGTCTCCCTGACAACTTACTTTACTGTTGGAACATTTCATGACATCATTGCTGCTTCAAAGCAAGAGTATGAAATATAAGTATAAATCAAAGATGGTCCATATTCATACATACTGTCTGTGAGTGTGTTGTGTTACATACTGTGAGTGTGTTGTGTTGCATACTGTGAGTGTGTTGTGTTGCATACTGTGAGTGTGTTGTGTTACATACTGTGAGTGTGTTGTGTTGCATACTGTGAGTGTGTTGTGTTACATACTGTGAGTGTGTTGTGTTACATACTGTGAGTGTGTTGTGTTGCATACTGTGAGTGTGTTGTGTTACATACTGTGAGTGTGTTGTGTTACATACTGTGAGTGTGTTGTGTTGCATACTGTGAGTGTGTTGTGTTACATACTGTGAGTGTGTTGTGTTGCATACTGTGAGTGTGTTGTGTTACATACTGTGATTGTGTTGTGTTACATACTGTGAGTGTGTTGTGTTACATACTGTGAGTGTGTTGTGTTACATACTGTGAGTGTGTTGTGTTGCATACTGTGAGTGTGTTGTGTTACATACTGTGAGTGTGTTGTGTTACATACTGTGAGTGTGTTGTGTTACATACTGTGAGTGTGTTGTGTTACATACTGTGAGTGTGTTGTATGTACACAGTTACTTTTTATTTTATTTGTATTGACATCCAGCATCAGACATTCCTATCCATTACATCATATTCACATACCTTTCAAGTTTCAAGTTCAAGTTTTAATCACAATACCATAGAACAATTACAATAGTAGTGAATATCATTTAAAGATGTTGGTAAGTGAAAGGGTCCCCCAAATAAGCTAGAAGAAGCTTTTGACAGGGGATCCAGAGGACATTATATACATGGAATGATGAAAAATGGTAGCAAGCACAACAACAACAAAAATACAACATACATCATATATCTGTCCTAAATGTCAAAGGGCTGGGGTAGCAATTCTTGTTGGCTCAAAGCCTGCACGTTGGAGTTCAGCCCAGTGGACGAGAGGGTAGCTTCCCTCCGCCTTCGGGTGGGGGACGGGTCCTGACTGTTGTTTGCGCTTACGCGCAAAATGGCAGCTCAGAGTTCCCACCCTTTTTGGATTCACTCGAGGGAGTACTGGAGAGTGCTCCCCCGGGTGATTCCCTTGTTCTACTGGGGGACTACAACGCTCATGTTGGCAACGACAGTGAAACCTGGAGAGGCGTGATTGGGAAGAATGGCCGCCTGGATCTGAACCCGAGTGGTGTTTTGTTATTGGATGTTTGTGCTCGTCACAGATTGTCCATAACAAACACCATGTTCAAACATAAGGGTGTCCATATGTGCACTTGGCACCAGGACACCCTAGGCCGCAGTTCCATGATCGACTTTGTAGTTGTGTCATCGGATTTGCGGTCTCATGTTTTGGACACTCGGGTGAAGAGAGGGGCGGAGCTTTCTACCGATCACCACCTGGTGGTGAGTTGGCTGCGATGGTGGGGGAGGATGCCGGACAGACCTGGCAGGCCCAAACGCATTGTAAGGGTCTGCTGTCAACGCCTAGCAGAGTCTCCTGTCAGAGAGAGTTTCAATTCCCGCCTCCGTAAGAACTTTGAACATGTCATGAGGGAGGTGCTGGACATTGAGTCTGAGTGGACCATGTTCCGTACCTCTATTGTTGAGGCGGCCGATTGGAGCTGTGGCCGCAAGGTGGTTGGTGCCTGTCGTGGCGGTAATCCTAGAACCCGCTGGTGGGTGGACAGCAGCGGTGAGGGACAGCAGCGGTGAGGGATGCCGTCAAACTGAAGAAGGAGTCCTATCGGGTTCTTTTGGCTCATAGGACTCCGGAGGCAGCAGACAGGTACCGACAGGCCAAGCGGTGTGCGGCTTCAGCGGTCGCGGAGGCAAAAACTCTGACATGGAAGGAGTTCGGGGAAGCCATGGAAAACGACTTCCGGAGGGCTTCGAAGTGATTCTGGACCACCATCCGCCGCCTCAGGAAGGGGAAGCAGTGCACTATCAACACCGTATATGGTGGGGATGGTGTTCTGCTGACCTCGACTGCGGATGTTGTGGATCGGTGGAGGGAATACTTCGAAGACCTCCTCAATCCTACCAACACTTCTTCCTATGAGGACGCAGTGCCTGGGGACTCTGTGGTGGGCTCTCCTATTTCTGGGGCTGAGGTTGCAGAGGTAGTTAAAAAGCTCTTCGGTGGCAAGGCCCCGGGGGTGGATGAGATCCGCCCGGAGTTCCTTAAGGCTCTGGATGCTGTGGGGCTGTCTTGGTTGACAAGGTACCTCTGGATTGGCAGGAGGGTGTGTTCCAACTATCGTGGGATCACACTCCTCAGCCTTCCCGGTAAGGTCTATTCAGGTGTACTGGAGAGCAGGCTACGCCGGATAGTCGAACCTCGGATTCAGGAGAAACGGTGTGGTTTTCGTCCTGGTCTTGGAACTGTGGACCAGCTCTATACTCTCGGCAGGGTCCTTGAGGGTGCATGGGAGTTTGCCCAAACAGTCTACATGTGCTTTGTGGACTTGGAGAAGGTATTCGACCGGGAAGTCCTGTGGAGAGTGCTCAGAGAGTATGGGGTATCGGACTGTCTGATTGTGGCGGTCCGCTTCCTGTAAGATCAGTGACCAGTTTCCAGTGAGGGTTGGACCCCTTTGTCACCGATTCTGTTCATAACTTTTATGGACAGAATTTCTAGGCGCAGTCAAGGCGTTGAGGGGATCTGGTTAGGGTTAGTTTCCATACATTTAACATTGTACTCTTTTATACTTCTGATAACCTAGAACATAGGTGTCAAACTCAAGGCCCGTGGGCCAAATCTGGCCCGCCACATCATTTTATGTGGCCTGTGAAAGGTTGGAAATAAATAAAACACTTGATGGCTAAATGTATTAATTCTTTCAATTTTGCATATGTTCTACACTTTAATATTGTCTGTTTTTTTTTGTTAATCAAATATAATTACTTAAATATCTGCTGGTCATCTTGACTTACAAATGTTAAAGTAAGTTATTGATCAATATGTAAACAATATAATAATGAAAAACAATTATACTAGAAGATGCATTTGAATAAAGACCAACACTTTTAAATAATCCTGATGGCCAGCTCAGGAAGCAGTTGCATGGTTGCAAACACATTTAACAGAAAATATGTTTTTTTATATTAAAAAAGGTCAATTTTTCCTATGTATGGGACACCATTGATTGATTGATTGAAACTTTTATTAGTAGATTGCACAGTACAGTACATATTCCCTACAAGTACGTGGGGTCCACGTTAATCAATTCATGATACAAATATATACTATCATCATAATACAGTCATCACACAAGTTAATCATCAGAGTATATACATTGAATTATTTACAATCCGGGGGGTGGGATGAGGAGGGTTTGGTTGATATCAGCACTTTAGTCATCAACAATTGCATCATCAGAGAAATGGACATCGAAACAGTGTAGGTGTGACTTGGTAGGATATCAGAATCAGAATCAGAATCAGCTTTGTCATTACGCAGGGTAACGAGATTGAGGCCATTCCATACAGTGCGATAAAACAAGTGTACACTCTATACAGAGGGTGAAATGAATATGTACATGAATATGGGTGATGAAACAGGGTGGTTGGTGGAATGGTTTATTGCACCGAAGAGAAGGCAGTTATGAGGGTCAATGGGGAAGTCTGTTCAGGGTGGTTATGGCCCTGGGGAAGAAGCTGTTTTTTAGCCTGTTCGTCTTGGTGTATTTATGTACAGTGAGCAGAGAACATAGTGAGTTCAGAAAGCAAAAGAACAAGTATCTACATTTGGTTATTTACATTTGGTTATTTACAATCCGGGGAGGTGGGATGTGGAGGGGGGAGGGTGTTAGTCAAGGGTTGAAGTTGACTGGAGGTGTTGTTTTAGTGCGCTTTTGAAGGAGGATAGAGATGCCCTTTCTTTTACACCTGTTGGGAGTGCATTCCATATTGATGTGGCATAGAAGGAGAATGAGTTAAGACCTTTGTTAGATCGGAATCTGGGTTTAACGTGGTTAGTTACCATTTACAGTAATGTCATCATCTTTACTGCTCCCATAATCAATAATCATCAGTAAAAGTGGAATAATGAAACTTGGTTAGGCCCGGTTACAATTACTGTAAGGTATGCATTAAAGGGGTTTGTGGTGTTGACACCAGGAGTCCTGATTCATTATTCATGAATGTTTTCCTCTTTTAGAGAAGTGGAGGAGGGGACTTTTGTCATTGTGACATGATTTAAACTTCCTGTGTCGCTTGTTCTGATAACTTCTACTCGCCAGTTGATGGGTGTTGCTTGACTCAGTAAGTCATCTTCATGTTTCACATTTTCTCCTCCATAAACTTGCTGATCCTTTCTGCTATCCTCAAGTAGAGTGGTAGTGTTCATGTCTGTGGAGGTCAAAGAAGGATTAGAAGAAGCAGTCTACTGTATATTTAGTACTGGACTTGCTTCAGACTATAAAATATACATTGTTTCTGGACTATAAGCCACAATCACAGCCAATACATTTTAAAATATGTTTCTAAAAAATATGGGGAAAACGATTTTCCCATATATTTGCACTGAAATATTTTGTAACTGTTTATTTACATATATCAAGTGTTTTTGTAGAACGGAAGTCATTGATGTCTCTATTCATCCTCTATAAAATAAATTACATTTTCTCCTTTTTTAATAAGGTTCAATATGTTTATCAGGATTCTTCTTCCTTGTACTTTATAAACACTTTGAGTTTGAACAGTTTCTTACAGTGGATCATTTTAGTACATTGTTTGATTTCTTTGCATAATTTATAGTTAGTACATAGTAGGGAAAATTCTTAAATGAAAACATAAGTCGGATCACAAAGCAGAATATGGTAACAAACAACTGTAAATCTTCTCAGTTATATTTGTTCTAAATTTAACTTTTCGTTCTGTCTCTGATTGAAAATAAAAGGTTTGTTTGTTTGAACAGTGAAACAAACACTTGGCAAACATGCAACAACACAAAATGTCCAAACTTGTTAGCAAAGTAAGGAAACTACTAAGATCCTGGCAAGCTATTTCAAAATAAAAGTCTAAACTAAGAACACAAGTCAGATTATAAATCAGAACATAAGTGTACCAACTTTAGTTTACCTGAGTCAAGCATTTCTTCTGGTTTCTGCTGTTTATTCAATTTCTCTTTGGAAGGAAGTGTGGGTGTGTTTCCATTAAGCTGTGTGGACACTGAATCATCTAACAACAACACAAAGATTACAATCGCCTTAGTGAGGTAAGGAAATTAATGTCCCAAAAAGCTATTAATTACATTTAAATAAATAACTCTAAATAAACAACTAATGATAATTTGCTGATGATTAAGTCAATTGTATTTAAGTGAATATGAAAACATTACATGTAACTCTAAAAGGATCATACCTTTTTTTGCTCTTGGTCTTCTGTTCCAAATATATTTAAAACATGCTGCAAGATCAAAGAGAAAATTAACATTTCATAATATGTAATGAGATGAAAAAGACAGGAATAAAGTGTGATGTGGGTTTAAAGGTTGTGCACACAAAGTATTAGTTTGAAATGTTTTTGAATGTACATGATATTAATTCATCATCAACACTTTAATTCTCTCCATGGGATGAAAGAGTGCATCGTTTAAATCAATCAAATATTTTTTAAAGTGTTTTGTCCTTTGTCATATTGAGTTTCTGTACCTTTTAAATGTTGATATGTTATGTATAAAACACAACACATGTTGATGACCAGAATGAAGCTACAGACTATGATGAAATTCAGTAGAGTATCTGGTATTTTACCTGCACAGAAAAACAAAGTTAAACTCAAAGCAACTCTTTAAAGTACATTATATCCAAAATAACATTTAAATAATGTACAACCACCATTTTGAATATTTATCTTCATAATATATTTATCCAAAAGTGCTGCAAGATCAAAGAGAAAATTAACATTTCATAATATGTAATGAGATGAAAAAGACAGGAATAAAGTGTGATGTGGGTTTAAAGGTTGTGCACACAAAGTATTAGTTTGAAATGTTTTTGAATGTACATGATATTAATTCATCATCAAGTTTAATTATCTCCATGGGATGAAAGACTGCATCGTTAAATCAATCAAATCATTTTTGTGTTTTGTCCTTTGTCATATTGAGTTTCTGTACCTGTTGAATGTTGATATGTTCTGTATAAAACATAACACCAGATTATGACCTGAATGAAGGTACACAATAATCTGATCAATACAGCAGGTGGTCTATTACCTGCACAGAAAAACAAGTTAAACTCAAAGCAATTATTTAAAGTACATTATATCCAAAATATCATTTAAATAATGTACAACCACCATTTTGAATATTTATCTTCATAATATACTTATACAAAAGTGCTGCAAGCTCAAAGAGAAAATTAACATTTCATAATATGTAATGAGATGAAAAAGACAGGAATAAAGTGTGATGTGGGTTTAAAGGTTGTACACACAAAGTATTAGTTTGAAATGTTTTTGAATGTACATGATATTAATTCATCATCAACACTTTAATTCTCTCCTTGGGATGAAAGAGTGCATCGTTAAATCATTCAAATATTTTTTAAAGTGTTTTGTCCTTTGTCATATTGAGTTTCTGTACCTTTTAAATGTTGATGTATTGTGTATAAAAGACGACACGTGTTGATGACCAGAATGAAGATACTGAACAATCTCAACAGCCATGGATCATCATCGGATATTTTACCTGCACAGAAAAACAAAAGTCAAACTCAAAGCAACTCTTTAAAGGCCTACTGAAAGCCACTACTAGCGACCACGCAGTCTGATAGTTTATATATCAATGATGAAATCTTAACATTGCAACACATGCCAATACGACCGGGTTAACTTATAAAGTGACATTTTAAATTTCCCGCGAAACTTCCGGTTGGAAACGTTTATGTATGATGACGTATGCGTGTGACGTCTATGGTTGAAACGGAAGTATTCGGACACGTTGAATCCAATACAAAAAGCTCTGTTTTCATCTCAAAATTCCACAGTATTCTGGACATCTGTGTTGGTGAATCTTTTGCAATTTGTTTAATGAACAATGAAGACTGCAAAGTAGAAAGCTGTAGGTGGGATCGGTGTATTAGCGGCTGGCTGCAGCAACACAACCAGGAGGACTGAGAGGTGGATAGCAGACGCGCTAGCCGCCGAACTCACCTTGACTTCCTCCGTCTCCGGGCCGCCGACCGCATCGGTGATCAGGTGAAGTCCTTCATCGTACCGTCGATTGCTGGAACGCAGGTGAGCACGGGTGTTGATGAGCAGATGAGAGCTGGCGTAGGTGCAGAGCTAATGTTTTTAGCATAGCTCTGTGAGGTCCCGTAGCTAAGTTAGCTTCAATGGCGTCGTTAGCAACATCATTGCTAAGCTTCGCCAAGCTGGAAAGCATTAACCGTGTAGTTACATGTCCATGGTTTAATAGTATTGTTGATCTTCTGTCTATCCGTCCAGTCAGGGGCTTATTTGTTTTGTTTTTATATGCAGTTAAGCCCGATGCTATCACGTTAGCTCAGTAGCTAAAGAGCTTCGCCGATGTATTGTCGTGGAGATAAAAGTCACTGTGAATGTCCATTTGGCGTTCTCGACTCTCATTTTCAAGAGGATATAGTATCCCAGGTGGTTTAAAATACCAATCCTTGATCCACAATAGAAAAAGGAGAAAGTGTGGAATCCAATGAACCAGCTTGTACCTAAGTTACGGTCAGAGCAAAAAAAGATATGTCTATGTCTATGCACTGCATGCTAGTCCTTCACTTTCCTCATCCACGAATCTTTCATCCTCGCTCAAATTAATGGGGTAATCGTCGCTTTCTCGGTCCGAATCTCTCTCGCTGCTGGTGTAAACAATGGGGAAATGTGAGCAGTCCTTCCTCCGGTGTCGTCACGCTACTTCCGGTACAGGCAAGGCTTTTTTTTATCAGCGACCAAAAGTTGCGAACTTTATCGTCGTTGTTCTCTACTAAATCCTTTCAGCAAAAATATGGCAATATCGCGAAATGATCAAGTATGACACTTAGAATGGATCTGCTATCCCCGTTTACTGTAAATAAAAAAATGTCATTTCAGTAGGCCTTTAAAGTACATTATATCCAAAATAACATTTAAATAATGTACAACCACCATTTTGAATATTTATCTTCATATTATATTTATCCAAAAGTGCTGCAAGATCAAAGAGAAAATTAACATTTCATAATATGTAATGAGATGAAAAAGACAGGAATAAAGTGTGATGTGAGTTTAAAGGTTGTGCACACAAAAAGTATTAGTTTTACATGTTTTTGAATGTACCGTATTTTTCTGATTATAAATCGCTCCGGAATATAAATCGCACCGGCCGAAAATGCATAATAAAGAAGGAAAAAAACATATATAAGTCGCACTGGAGTATAAGTCGCATTTTTGGGGGAAATGTATTTGATAAAATCCAACAGCAAGAATAGACATTTGAAAGGCAATTTAAAATGTGTAAAGAATAGTGAACAACAGGCTGAATAAGTGTACGTTATATGAGGCATAAATAACCAACTGGTATGTTAACGTAACATATTATGGTAAGAGTCATTCAAATAACTATAACATATAGAACATGCTATACGTTTACCAAACAATCTGTCACTCCTAATCGCTAAATCCCATGAAATCTTCTTCCTTGTTGTCGCTCCTGGTATGTGCCGCTTCCTTTCTTTCTGCTGCTCGATTGCCGTTTTCTGCAGCATATTTCACTACGTCCAGCTTGTAATCTGCAGTATATGATTTCTTTTTCGCTGCCATTCTTCTCAGTTTTTATAAGTTACCGCCAATGTTGAAATAATCCATGGTGGTAGCGGGGGTGTATATTGTAGCCCAGAAAAGTTAGGGCTGCAAGGTGGGTATTTGTTCTGTTGTGTTTATGTTGTGTTACGGTGCGGATGTTCTCCCGAAATGTGTTTGTCATTCTTGTTTGGTGTGGGTTCACAGTGTGGCGCATATTTGTAACAGTGTTAAAGTTGTTTATACGGCCACCCTCAGTGTGACCTGTATGGCTGTTGATCAAGTATGTCTTGCAGTCACTTACGTGTGTCTGCAGAAGCCTCAAACAACATGTAACTGGGCTGGCACGCTGTTTATATGGTAAAAAAGCGCACGCGTCGACAGGTTGTAGAGGACGTTAAAGGCAGTGCTATCACGGCACGCCCTTAATATTGTTGTCCGGGTGAAAATCGGGACAAATTCGGGAGAATGGTTGCCCCGGGAGATTATCGGGAGGGGCACTGAAATTCGGGAGTCTCCCGGAAAAATCGTGAGGGTTGGCAAGTATGTTGCTAGGGCGGGATAGCCATTCAAAGAAGGTGAATTCATTCAAAAGTGCATGTTAGATTTTTTTAAGAAATCTTTTCTTGCGGCCCAGCCTCACCCAGTTTCTGCATCCGGTGGCCCCCAGGTAAATTGAGTCTGAGACCCCTGATTTAAATCATTCAAATATTTTTTAAAGTGTTTTGTCCTTTGTCATATTGAGTTTCTGTACCTATTGAACATGGATGTATTATGTCCAAAAAACAACACCAGGCGCTGACAGCAATGTTGTTACACAATTGCATGAACATCCATGGTACATGGAGCAAGGAGGAGCGTGGAGCATCTGATCTATTACCTGCACAGAAAAACAAAAGTCAAACTCAAAGCAACTCTTTAAAGTACATTATATCCAAAATAACATTTAAATAATGTACAACCACCATTTTGAATATTTATCTACATAATATATTTGTCCAAAAGTGCTGCACGATCAAAGAGAAAATTAACATTTCATAATATGTAAGGCGATGAAAAAGACAGGAATAAAGTGTGATGTGAGTTTAAAGGTTGTGCACACAAAAAGTATTAGTTTTAAATGTTTTTGAATGTACATTGTTCTGTCTTGTTTGTTGAATTTATTAATAATATATGTAAAACCAGTTCACTTTGGAATTCAACAGTGAGGTGCACTTCCTCCTTTAGACAACAGGAGGCAGCATTGCCTAGTTTACAGTAATGTCCATGATAGCAGGGCACAACAAGGAGTTCCTTTCAAGTAGACTTTAAGCTAGTTCAGTGACGATCGCAAACGTTTTCATCTGCTCGAATCTCATGCCAAACAAAGTATCATCGGTATGTATTGTTGAGTAGTATGCTAATATTTGATTGAGTTGTATTATTTGTTGGTTGTGATGTAATTTGGGACGTTTTATGGCCAAAAGTCAGTCATGCTAATTTTCGGAATTCATACAGTGAAGTGAATGTTAGCATAGTAAGCTAGTTTGCTATAAAGCACTTATATTACATATTTTGTGGCATTTATTTGTCCATTTAAGTTCAATACACTGCATAATGCACGTTTTATCGTAATGGGATTGTGTGTGTGTAATAAGGCTGTGTGTGCATGTCTGTAATGTAAGCATCCTTTCTGCTTGTATGCTTTCAGTTTTACCCTTTTTAGGGTCAATAAACCTGTGGACAAGAAGACGTTTTTCAGAGTGTTTGATCAAGAAAAGGTGTTAGGGTAAAGCCAAGATATTTTTACATATCGAGGGCGGCACATACATGATATTAATTCATCATCAGTTTAATTCTCTCCATGGGATGAAAGAGTGCATCGTTAAATCAATCAAATCATTTTTATGTGTTTTGTCCTTTGTCATATTGAGTTTCTGTACCTTTTAAATGTTGATATGTTGTGTATAAAACACAACACCAGATGATGGCCTCAGTTAAGATACACAATAGGATGAAAGTCTGTAGAAGTATTGATATTTCACCTGCACAGAAAAACAAAAATCAAACTCAAAGCAACTTCTCCAAGTACATTATATCCAAAATAACATCTAAATAATGTACAACCACCATTTTGAATATTTATCTTCCATCATTATTGATTATAATTACCCGGGAAGCAGTCCATAGCGGTGAATGAAGCCGTTTCTTTGGTCAGAGGGTTGCTGACATCACAACGATAAACTTGACCATCAACTTTATTCCTGACAGTTATTGTTAAATTTGGTCGAGTCTGCTCCTTTCCTGGTGAGCTCCACTTAAACTTTAACAAATGAGGATGTTTGGACTCTGCTGAGCACACAAGTGTCGCCTGCTTTGTGTCGCTCCTCTCACAGGATATGTCGGGTTTGGATACTTTGTCTGTAAGAAAACAGAAGGATGGTCAACATGAGGTCAGATGTTTTTTTAGTTTTTGGAGTGGAGATTCATGAAGTGTTGAGTCGTGTTCACATTTGAGCTCAAATGTAACACAATCAACACTATTGTTAATGAACCTAGATTAGACAAGTTAATATTTATAGTGCTCAATATTTGTGTTCAAATGTTCATGAATGGAAATGTAAACTTACCTATAACTTCAATTCTATACTGGAAAGTATCCTGCTCGCTGTTTATGTTCATTTCTAGGTGATAGACTCCACTGTCTTCATATGTGGCGTTTTTGATGGTGAGTTCTGCAGAGACCCGGTCCAGAGTGATTCTCTTCTTGTATGAAGACTGCACATAGTTCTTCATGCCAGTAAAATATACCACATCAATTCCATTATGTTGCCATAAAATTTGAGTAGGTGGTTCAGAGATGGATGGCATCAAGTGTATGTCCTGACCCTTCAGGAAATATTTCACATCCTGTGCAGAAACTGTGAAAGGGACAAAAACAGATAAATAGTCTTCAGTTGTAGTGGTGCACTATTAAGACCCTTTTTTATAAACAAAACCACACAAAAAAGAGACTTCAGCTCCAAAAACCACAGCATGATCTACTTTGCACGATTGTAATGAGAGTAATTACCATACTAACAAATAACATGTTACCTGCACCTTTTCTAAGTTTTTGGCAAGCATGTTTTGTTCCCGTTTACACGGCACACCAAATCTGATTTTTTTGCCCTCAAGTGACACAGATCGGATTTTTATTTCCAGTCTAAACGCTCCAAAGTGCTTTAAATCTCATCTTTTCAAATGTGACTTCGGTCTAAACGCAATGTGACCTGAATCTGATTTTTTCGTCAGGCTTGGGCGAGCTACATGAATTTGTGTGCAGTCGCCAGCAGAAATGAATATTTCATCACAACATACGGTTTCAGTTTGCATTTAAGACGACCACATTTTCATTGCATCACTTGTCAATAGTGCGCAAATAATAGGCTATATGTGATACAAGAATATATATTTTGATTCAGAAGAAATAGCGATTGTTGAAAGGCCGTAATTGACGCTGTGGCACATTTGCTTACATGTGAGTTGAAAAATAAAGCTCCTGTAGATCCACACTTATGTCCCTGTCTCCTCTACTTAACAACCATAAAAACATTACAACCCTCCCAAATATATTTCACTATATACATCCATGCATACATTATATTACTTTCATTTAATTTCACATAAAAAAACACTAATTTTTAAGGTTTTGCGACTTTTATTATATTTTGTAGTAGTAGCAACATCCTCCCGGTCAACTTCCTTTGTTTTAACGTTATCGAAGTGTGTGTGCAAGTGACGTCGAGGCCACATTGGGGCCACATTGGGGCCTTTGCACGTTTACACTGGAGTCCGATAAAAATCACATTTTACTTGCAGTGTAAACTGTCAGCTGGAAAAAATCAGATTTAAATAAAATCAGATCTGGACATGTTTGGCTTGCAGTGTAAACTTAATCTTTGTCACCTGCACTTTTTACTGTCCAAAAATAATTTAACGCTATTAAATGGAGACAAGTCAAACACTGGCGCCAGGCGGAAAAAAGCCCCTCAGGCTGAAACTCGTCTCTTTAGACCGCTCAAACACTCGTTGATTGGCTCTCTGGGCTGCCTTCTTGATTATTTTACGGAATTACTTCAGTTATGTGCACTGTTTTTGACGGTTTGGTCACTACGGGGTACTTAAATGTGCATGTGGGTGTAGCCAATGATAGGCATGCTAAATAACTCAGTGTTGTCCTTGAAATGTTTGGCCTAGCTCGCATGTAAACGAGCTCACCCACAGCAGTGTGCACACTCTTGATTTCATCATTATCAAGAGTCCTGGGAATGTTGTCGATGCTGCTTTATCGGATAGTTTTTGTGTTTTCTTTGACTTGTCGGTAGACCCAAACCAGCAGATTGGTCTGTGGTTGTTTGGGGAAGACTTAAAAATGACAGCATACGGACACAGTTTGTGGAAATGATTAGGTTTGAAAATGCCCCGTATGTTAATGTTGATGATCTGCTGAACTTTTATACGTCAAGTGTTGTAAATGTTTTGGTTAGAATGGTTTAAAGTAGGCAAAAGGCACCACAAAGAAATGAAGACTTGGCAGCCACTCTACCAACTTCGCCACGCTGTAGACTGTTTTGAATGTTTTGATTCAGATGCATTAACGTAGTGTTTCCCACACATTCATTTATTTGTGGCGGCCCGCCACGAAAGAATTAAGGCCGCCACAAAAAACAAAAAAAAATTAATTTATTTTTTTATTTTTTTTGTGTCCTGTCAAGCTTCTCAGGCAAATCATATAGTTGATGTAGATGATCATATAGTTGATGTAGATGATCATATAGTTGATGTAGATGCCCATATAGGCTGTTCAGATTTACTTCACAAAAGAGAAGTGTAGGATCAGGATTTTTGGAGCTCTTTGTTCAGTGGATCAGATGTTTGATGAAGCTCTGTGTCTATCTACCACCACTACTGTTTTCTATTTATTTGTTACTGACTGTGGCAGGACACCTCTGCCTCTGTTTCACTTTATGTTGCTGGTAAATAATATGGTTGTAGTAGTAGGCTAAAGTTAAATTATTTAGTATGCACTAATTAAAGGGGCAGAGCTTAAAGAGACATTTTAGCTTTTATATTTTTATAAGATATATTTTTTTTAAGAACCACAATTAATAAATATATTTCAGTGAATAACTTATTGTTCAAATCTATATATAAATATGTACATAAAGTGTTGTAATTATATTGTAAAATGGATGGATTGATGGACGTTTAAAACAAAACTGTTATTATTAATTTGTAAGTATACATTTTTTGAGCCTTTTTAGAGAAAATCATATCATTGTAGTAAATTATGCAAATTACTCGTTGATGTCATGGTGACCACGCCCATAGCCACGCCCCCACCGCCACAGGTATCTTGGCAGTTTATGGGAAACACTGTTAACGCGCATACTTTGACAGCCCTTGCTAAACAAAACATTGGTAGTCAACCGGTACAACCAGTTTTACATGTTTGAGATACACTTCCTGCTTGTCTTATCATAATGCAAGATTTTTATTTTTAACAAACTATATATGAATCAAAACATTCAAAACAGTCTACAGTGTATTTTTTCCCTGTAATTCTGTAAAATTGGTATAGAACCACTACTGCCTGGAGGGATATTAACTATTTTTCTTCTAAAAAAACTTGTATGAACAAGGTAAATGAATAAATGCATCATTGACAACAACACCTTACAGAAATACCAATATTAATAAACTGTACAACCTACAAAACATATCAACATGGAATTCTATCGAAAATATATTCTTATCACCACAAAAACAAGAGTATTTATAAAACATGATAACATAACTTACCTAAAATGAGAAAAGTCATGAAATAAACAAAGACAATTTGAGCCATTCTTGATGATCAGCTTACACAAAATCTATTTGATGGTATATTAATGAACTGTTACCGAACTGATATTTACAGGTGTCTATGGGGCTGTGATTTATCAAAAGTGAAACCAGTTAGCGAGACACACCAGCAGTAGACTTTCACAATAAGAGCAGAACAACGAGGTATAAAAACACAGTTTAAATTGGCACTCATCTCTTAAATTGTCGCTCATTTCACAGGATATGTTGGGTTCCTACTATTTAGAAATCACTCCAAAATTCTAATTTGTTTTTTGATTATTTTATGGAATTACATTCATTTGTGTGCACTGTTTTTGACAATTTGGTCATTACAGGGGACTTAAATGTGCATGTGGGTGTAGCCAATGATAGGCATGCTAAATAACTCAGTGTTGTCCCTGAAATGTTTGGTCTAACTCGCATGTAAAGAAGTCCACCCACAGCAGTGTGCACACTCTTGATTTGATCATTGCCAAGAGTCTTGGGAATGTTGTCCATGCTGCTTTATTGGATAGTTTTTGTGTTTTCTTAGACTTGTCTGTTAGACCCAAACCAACAGATATTGAAATTCATGTTGGAATCAAATAGTATTAAAATGTTGAGACAAATGTAAAAATAAAAAGACCAAAAACAATTCACCACGCTGGTATGTGTGAAGATAATCAGGTCGGTCTACAGGATGTCTGTTATTATTTTTCATCGAGTTGGCAACTACATTCTCTACTAAAGATGTGAAAGTGACATTTTTCTAAGAATATTAAACATGTAACATGACATTTCTATAAAACAATAATTCTACTTGGTAGTTTTCATCTCCACATGAACAAGACTTCTCCAAATGACCATCAGAACTTACCTACCACACCCAAAGTAAAGAAATAGGTCAGGTGTTTGTAGTCCATTAATAAATAATGCTGAGTCACTGTCCATCTCACAGCAATCTTACATTTACTTGAGTCTATTTGATGCTAACTGCATCTTTTTCTTGAAAGACAAACACAGATTAAACCTTTAAAGCTGTCAACAGATAAGTGAAAGTCTGCATGGATTTTCTACGTTAACAAAATCATTAAATGTGTAGGAATTTAATACTTTTCTCCACTTGACGTCAACATTTTGTGTTTTGACATTTATAGAGGAACCTCCATGCAGTATCTGAATGTATAAACACTGCCCCCTACTGGCAAAATACTGTTCTTACAGTTATTGTTGTTTTCCAAAATATACCCTTCAGGATTAGACTAACTTTATTGATCCACAAGGGAAATTGTTCCTAATTACGATGTCAGACATCCGTTTCTTTTAATGTTTATTTGATTACAATACGAACGTGTACGTATAGTGGCCACGGCGTGGCGAAGTTGGTAGAGTGGCCGTGCCAGCAATCGAAGGGTTGCTGGTTACTGGGGTTCAATCCCCACCTTCTACCATCCTAGTCACGTCCGTTGTGTCCTTGGGCAAGACACTTCACCCTTGCTCCTGATGGCTGCTGGTTAGCGCCTTGCATGGCAGCTCCCTCCATCAGTGTGTGTGAATGGGTGAATGTGGAAATAGTGTCAAAGCGTTTTGAGTACCTTGAAGGTAGAAAAGCGCTATACAAGTATAACCCATTTATTAAATAGTAAAAGTACAAGTTGAATAAGCTTTAATAGCTCTTTTCTAGACACTCAAAGTGCTTCACAGAGAAGTGAGAACCCATCATTCATTCACTCCACACATTGATGGTGGTAAGCTGCATTTGTAGCCACAGCTGCCCCAGAGTAGACTGACTAAAACGTGGCTGCCAAATAGCGGCTACTGCCCCTCCGACCACCACCAAACATTTATTTACATTCATATGTAACAGACGGGACCTACGTCTGCTTAGTAGGGGTAAATCACTCTTCCCTGAATGGCAGGAAGTTAGAGGAGCTAAATCCCTAACCCCCAGGCCTATTAGTCTCGTGTCCACTCTGCCTGTTCAGTCAAAACACAATAGCTTAGGCTCTAGGATTTGAACCTGTCACGGTGAGAACCTAAAGTACAGAATAAGTGAGTAAGTGTCCGTGTGTGGGACTTACTGTATTCCCCCTCACTATTTATGCTCCAGAACAGAGGACGGACGCCCCTACTTCAGAGAAAGGAAAAAACTTCACAATAAAATCAGTATCGTGAAAGTTGAAAAAGATTGTTATTTATTACACCAGTATTAGTACTCAAATACTAAGTAAAATAGAAAAGTAAATAAAAAAATATATAAACAAATTATAGATTTATATTAATGATTTCTCTAATAATCTGTAACCACTATAAGAAACCCAAAACGTTGTGTTCACCTTCACTTCACTAGAGTGGCACAATAACACCTGAAAGCTGGATTCAACACCATCAGCATGTGTCTATACACAAAAATAATTGCTAAAATCCCACATATACAAATAGCAGTTGTATGCTTGTGAACACAATGCACACACAGTAGTAAACCCAGTCTCACACAGTTTTCACAGTATTCAATGTCCTCTCATTGTTCAGTCAGTTCAAAGTTCCTTTCGGTTTGGATTGTCCAACGCAACGTTCCGTATGTGGCGACAGTTTAAAAAAAATAAATAAATAAATAAAAACCGTGTCCATCATGAGCGCACTGTCCGGTCCAAATGTTGGAGTTATGTGTGGCAGGGAAGTCTTTTTACTCACCAACCGCAGCGTACATCACTGGAGTGAGAGGATGAGGAGGAGAGCGGGGAGATGTCTGTACTGCAGCAGTCAACAGGCTGGCTGTCTCCTTCTCTGACGTGATGACACTTCCACCTTGACGACGGTTAGTCACATAACTCAGTAAACAACTAGTCATAGAAAGTCTCCTCTCAATTGTTGTGTGTGGTGTTTGTGTCTCCTCTCAATTGCTCTGTTTGTTGCACTTCTGAGTGTTGCTGGCTCGGCTTTGCTTTTGGAATTGGATTGCATTGTTATGGTATTGCTGTGTATTGTTTTGTTGGATTGATTCATTAAAAAAAAAAAAAAAAGGACAAAAATGGACAAAAATAAATAAATAAATAAAAAATAAATGTATTTTTTAAGAATGAGAATCGATTCTGAATCGCACAACGTGAGAATCGCGATTCGAATTCGAATCGATTTTTTCCCACACCCCTAGTACATATTCCGTACAATTGACCACTAAATGGTAACACCCCAATAAGTTTTTCAACTTGTTTAAGTCGGGGTCCACGTTAATCAAGTCATGGTACAAATATATACTATCATCATAATACAGTCATCACACAAGTTAATCATCAGAGTATATACATTGAATTATTTACATTATTTACAATCCGGGGGGTGGGATGAGGAGGGTTTGGTTGATATCAGCACTTCAGTCATCAACAATTGCATCATCAGAGAAATGGACATTGAAACAGTGTAGGTGTGACTTGGTAGGATATGTACAGCCAGCAGAGAACATAGTGAGTTCAGAAAGCAAAAGAACAAGTATATACATTTGGTTATTTACATTTGGTTATTTACAATCCGGGGAGGTGGGATGTGGAGGGGGGAGGGTGTTAGTCAAGGGTTGAAGTTGCCTGAAGGTGTTGTTTTAGTGCGCTTTTGAAGGATCTCAGGTTATTAGGGATACAAATAAATGTTTGCACAATATTAGGTGAACACTTACATTACACCAGTGTGGGTGGTACGGGGAGCTAGACGGGTAAAGTGCCTTGCCCAAGGATGGCAGAAGCTGGGATCGAACCTGGAATCCTACAATATAAGTAATTCATATTATCAATGACATGACTATCGTATTTATAGTAAAATGATATGTATGCGGCTTAAAGAACAACATTGGTTGTGTAGTTGTTTAAAACTTCCAAGTGTAAAAATTAAGATATCCCTAACTCTTCGGTTATGCTTTTAAAGGAAGTTCTGATTAAGTTTATGTAGGTAATGGTAGGACAACGTATACAAAGTGTTTAAAGAGAGCTAAATATGCTGCTAGTTTGATCAACCAATACAATTACATTCTATTCTAAAAAGAAGAACATACCTTAGTTACAATGTACAATCATTTTGTGAATGAATATCCAAATAACATTTTGTTGTTCAAATATTTATAGTATGACATCTGTTTTATTATATAATGTAGCAAAAGAACTAATTAGGAAATAAATCACATTTGTGTTATATGTAATATTATTTGCAGTATTGTTAAAACTAGTGTTGAAAAAATAGGACATATTGTATGTGTGTCATGTTTAAAAACAGAACAATGTTTAAAAGCAAAGAAAAAGCTTATCTCTACAGTAACTTATTTCCTTGTTTAATACACTTTTAAAGTAGATACTGTAGATAGTTTGTAGTAGTTAAAATAGGTACCAAGAGGAACTTTTACTGTCACGAACTTGTGTGCGATCACACAGCTCTTAGGCATATAGCATATTGATACCAAAGAATAATAATAAAAACTTAAAAATGGTAAAATACTTTTGCCTGCAGTCTGAAATAAGAAACATCTTAAACCGCCCAAGTGTATATACGTGCAAATCAAGTTTGTGATATTGTTGTTTTAGGAAAACATTTAATCCATGAATATACTGAAAATAGTGAGTGACAAAGTACATAATGCACTTACAGTATGTACAGTGAAGTAACAGGCAATTAAAAATATTCTGATAAATATTTAAAAAAAATATGTGGATTAAACATTTACGGTATTTACACAGGGCGTGGATCATGCCCATATTTGGAAACCCCAGCAGGATATGTTGAACAGTGTGGCATTGGGTAGTCTCATTTGTCCATCAGTGGGTGATATGGTAAACACTAGATTTGGCCCTTGATGTTTCGGAGTTATTTTACTTTTAAAGAATTTAGCTTCTTCACTATCTCCCGGGGCCAGTAGTTCATTCATTTATTCACTCATTCATTCATTCATTATCAATAGACAATTAAACTTTAGCAACTAAACACACAATTACACACCCATGCTTGAGAAGGAACAGGATGAAGACAATCTTATATTTCCTGCCCCCTTCAACATAATAAGTAGTCTTACTTAATGGATAGCTCGGGCATCCACTACAGATGGGGCGGCATGGCGTAGTGGGTAGAGCGGCCGTGCCAGAAACCTGAGGGTTGCAGGTTCGCTCCCCGCCTCTTACCGTACAAAAAAATCTTTGCTGTTGTGTCCTTGGGCAGGACACTTCACCCTTGCCCTCAGTGCCGCTCACACTGGTGGATGAATGATGAATGATAGGTGGTGGTCAGAGGGGCCGTAGGCGCAAACTGGCAGCCACGCTCCCGTCAGTCTACCCCAGCTGGGGCTCTGAAAGTAGCTTACCACCACCAGGTGTGAATGAATGATGGCTTCTCACTTCTCTGTGAAGCGCTTTGAGTGTCTAGAAAAGCGCTATATAAATCTACTCAGTGGCCTACTACCCACTCAGTGGCCTAGTGGTTAGAGCAGGGGTCCCCAACGCGGTGCCCGCGGGCACCAGGTAGCCCGTAAGGACCAGATGAGTAGCCCGCTGGCCTGTTCTAAAAATAGCTCAAAGAGCAGCACTTACCAGTGAGCTGCCTCTATTTTTTAAATTGTATTTATTTACTAGCAAGCTGGTCTCGCTTTGCCCGACATTTTTAATTCTAAGAGAGACAAAACTCAAATAGAATTTGAAAATCCAAGAAAATATTTTAAAGACTTGGTCTTCACTTGTTTAAATAAATTCATTAATTTTTTTACTTTGCTTCTTATAACTTTCAGAAAGACAATTTTAGAGAAAAAATACAACCTTAAAAATGATTTTAGGATTTTTAAACACATATACCTTTTTACCTTTTAAATTCCTTCCTCTTCTTTCCTGACAATTTAAATCAATGTTCAAGTAAATGTATTTTTTTTATTGTAAAGAATAATAAATAAATTGTAATTTAATTCTTCATTTTAGCTTCTGTTTTTTCGACGAAGAATATTTGTGAAATATTTCTTCAAACTTATTATGATTAAAATTCAAAAAAAATATTCTGGCAAATCTAGAAAATCTGTAGAATCAAATTTAAATCTTATTTCAAAGTCTTTTGAATTTATTTTAAAATTTTTGTTCTGGAAAATATAGAAGAAATAATGATTTGTCTATGTTAGAAATATAGCTTGGTCCAATTTGTTATATATTCTAACAAAGTGTAGAGTGGATTTTAACCTATTTAAAACATGTCATCAAAATTCTAAAATTAATCTTAATCAGGAAAAATTACTAATGATGTTCCATAAATTATTTTTTAAAGTTTTTGTCTTCTTTTTTTCGGTTGAATTTAGAATTTTAAAGATTCGAAATTGAAGATAAACTATATTTCAAAATTTAATTGTCATTTTTTTCGTGTTTTCTCGTCTTTTAAACCGTTCAATTAAGTGTAAATATCATTAATTATTAATAATAACATAGAGTTAAAGGTAAATTGAGCAAATTGGCCATTTCTGGCAATTTATTTAAGTGTGTATCAAAATGGTAGCCCTTCGCATTAATCACTACCCAAGAAGTAGCTCTTGCTTTCAAAAAGGTTGGTGACCCCTGGGTTAGAGTGTCCGCCCTGAGATGGGTAGGTTGTGAGTTCAAACCCCGGCCGAGTCATACCAAAGACTATAAAAATGGGAGCCATTACCTCCCTGCTTGGCACTCAGCATCAAAGGTTGGAATTGGGGGTTAAATCACCAAAAATGTTTCCCGGGCGCGGCCACCGCTGCTGCTCACTGCTCCCCTCACCTCCCAGGGGGTGATCAAGGGTGATGGGTCAAATGCAGGGAATAATTTCGGCACACCTAGTGTGTATGTGACAATCATTGGTACTTTAACTTTAACTTGAATCCATTATTACAGATACCTCCTGGACGCCTCCCCAGTGAGGTGTTTGGGGCATGTCCAGACAGGAGGAGACCTTGGACACGTTGGAGGGACTATGTCTCACAACTGGCCTGGGAACGCCTCGGTATCCCCCCTGTAGAACTAGAGGAGGTGGCCGGGGACAGGGAGGTCTGGGCATCTCTGCTTAGACTGCTGCCCTTGGACTCGGACTCGGATAAGTGGTGAATGGAAAAAAACAGCCACCAAAATGTTTGTATCTATTTGTTGCCAAAACTTGTTT
Source organism: Entelurus aequoreus (assembly GCF_033978785.1). Classification (NCBI taxonomy): domain Eukaryota; kingdom Metazoa; phylum Chordata; class Actinopteri; order Syngnathiformes; family Syngnathidae; genus Entelurus; species Entelurus aequoreus. The sequence continues at coordinate 91,154,634 of NC_084732.1, forward strand.
CAATACCAAATCTTACCGGCAGTGTTTTGTCTCCATGCCAGTCTACCTGCTGAAACCATGAGGAGACAATCACAATGCTCCATGAAATATCATCTAGAGATTAGAGATGCACTTTCACTTCTTCTACAGGATTGAACCAGCAGTGTGTAATACTGTGACTTCTAAAAGCTGCTGTGTTTGGGCCTGCCAGGAAGTGTCCGCGTCTTTTGTGAGGAGAAATGGTCTCCAACAGCAGGGAGCAGATAATAACAACATTGATCCTTCACAAGTAGTGGAAATACAATAGAAGTCATTATTGAATCGTACAAGCGGAAGGTGACCTGCCGAGTGAAATGTCACGGAAATATCAAAACAACAATTTAGTGATTATAAATGCTTCACTTGGGTCATTAATTTGTGTTCATGCTGCTTATCCAACATCACAAAGATGTACGGCAATAAATGCCATGAAATTTTTGGACGTTGCTTAGCGGTCTACAAAACATTCCATGAATAATATTTGCATCTGTTCCTATAGTCCATGTTTATAATTATTGCACAAAACTTATGTCCAGACATATATATATATATATATATATATATATATATATATATATATATATATATATATATATATATATATATATATATATATATATATATTAGAGATGTCCGATATTTCCGATATTACATTTTAAAGCATTTATCGGCCGATAATATCGGCAGACCGATATTATCGGACATCTCTAATATATATATGTATATATATATATATATTTATATATATATATATATTAGAGATGTCCGATAATATATATATATATATATATATATATATATATATATATATATATATATATATATATATATATATATATATATATATATATATATATATATATATATATTAGAGATGTCCGATAATATCGGTCTGCCGATATTATCGGCCGATAAATGCGTTAAAATGTAATATCGGAAATTATCGGTATCGGTTTTTTTATTATCAGTATCGTTTTTTTAAATTATTTTATTTTATTTATTTATTTATTTTTTTATTAAATCCACATAAAAAACACAAGATACACTTACAATTAGTGCACCAACCCAAAAAACCTCCCTCCCCCCATTTACACTCATTCACACAAAAGGGTTGTTTCTTTCTGTTATTAATATTCTGCTTCCTACATTATATATCAATATATATCAATACAGTCTGCAAGGGATACAGTCCGTAAGCATTATATATCAATATATATCAATACAGTCTGCAAGGGATACAGTCCGTAAGCATTATATATCAATATATATCAATACAGTCTGCAAGGGATACAGTCCGTAAGCACACATGATTGTGCGTGCTGCTGCTCCACTAATAGTGCTAACCTTTAACACTTCATTTTACAAATTTTCATTAATTACTAGTTTCTATGTAACTGTTTTTATATTGTTTTACTTTCTTTTTTATTCAAGAAAATGTTTTTAATTTATTTATCTTATTTTATTTGATTCATTTTTTTAAAAAGTACCTTATCTTCACCATACCTGGTTGTCCAAAATAGGCATAATAATGTGTTCATTCCACGACTGTATATATCGGTTGATATCGTATCGGTTGATATCGGTATCGGTAATTAAAGAGTTGGACAATATCGGCATATCGGATATCGGCAAAAAGCCATTATCGGACATCCCTAATATATATATATATATACACTACCGTTCAAAAGTTTGGGGTCACCCAAACAATTTAGTGGAATAGCCTTCATTTCTAAGAACAAGAATAGACTGTCGAGTTTCAGATGAAAGTTCTCTTTTTCTGGCCATTTTGAGCGTTTAATTGAGCCCACAAATGTGATGCTCCAGAAACTCAATCTGCTCAAAGGAAGGTCAGTTTTGTAGCTTCTGTAGCGAGCTAAAGTGTTTTCAGATGTGTGAACATGATTGCACAAGGGTTTTCTAATCATCAATTAGCCTTCTGAGCCAATGAGCAAACACATTGTACCATTAGAACACTGGAGTGATAGTTGCTGGAAATGGGCCTCTATACACCTATGTAGATATTGCACCAAAAAGCAGACATTTGCAGCTAGAATAGTCATTTACCACATTAGCAATGTATAGAGTGTATTTCTTTCAAGTTAAGACTAGTTTAAAGTTATCTTCATTGAAAAGTACAGTGCTTTTCCTTCAGAAATAAGGACATTTACATGTGACCCCAAACTTTTGAACAGTAGTGTATATATATATATATATATATATATATATATATATATATATATATATATATATATATATATATATATATATATATATATATATATATATATATATATATATATATATATATATATATATATATATATTTATATATATATATACATATATATATATATAGTACTATAATACACCTCATGGTGCAACCTGGACACATCATCAGTGATTCTCCCGGGGTCATAGGGTGTTTCGGGTCTTAATCAAACACCCTCACCCGGGCGACCCAGCCGAGGGTGATCAGTCCCTCGCCTTGTGTCCAGGTAGCGCACTACGCCACGCGTCCCCCCTCCTCAACCAGAGCCAACGTGAAGCCTTTTCAGACGCTTCCAAAATGTTTTTTATGGCTCTTCTCCTGTGCAGTCCACAAATCCCAAGGAGCCCCAGGACCCGGTGTAAGGACTTGCCTGCAAAACCCCTGCAGCCCACCTCAATAGGCTCGCAGCGGGCCTTCCACCCGTTCCTCCGGCAGTCAGCCACAAGATCTGCGTACTTCGCTCTCTTCCTTTCCTGAGCTTCCTCCATTCTGTCCTCCCAGGGGACAGTTAGCTCAAGGAGTACCACCTGCTTGCTGGTTCCAGACATCAAGACCATGTCTGGCCGGAGTGTTGTAGTTGCGATGATGTCTGGGAATCACAACTGCCTTCCCAGGTCAACCAAGAGCTGCCAGTCCCTTGCTGTTGTTAGCAGGCCCCCCTGGGTCTTCTTGGAGGGTTGAGGTTTCTCTCCTGCTCGGACAAAGGCAATTGTGCTCTTGGTTGGGTGTTGCCGCTTACTGGTGTTGATGCCCATGCAGATGGTGTCTGCTATTGCCCGCAGGACCTGGTCGTGGCGCCACCGATACCTGCCATCTCCCAATGCCTTTGAGCAACAGCTGAGGATGTGTTCTAATGATCCTCTTTTCTGACAGAGCTGGCACACAGGTGCGTCTATCAGGCCCCAGGTGAACAGGTTAGCAGGGCTTGGGAGGACATCATAAACTGACTGGACCAAGAACTTAAACTGGTGTGGCTCCGCTTTCCAGAGTTCGGTCCAGGTGATCTTGCGACCAGCTATGTGCTCCCACTTGGTCCAGGCCCCCTGCTTGCTCATTCCCACCACTCTGCTGAAGCGAGCCTCCTCCACCTCGGCGCGAACCTCCTCTTGGACAAGCTTTCTTCTTTCCTTTCCTCTGGCTCTGCTGTAGTTTGGTTTGGTGTTGCTACCCAGCCCAGCCCGACCAGTGGCTATGGTTCCCACCAGGGTGCTGTGCCGCAGCCTCGCCTCTGCCCGCTCCACTGCATCCTGGGCACGCCACTTCCTTCCTGTTCTGACCTCCACACCTGCTGAAGATACTTTCCCATCAGCAGAATCTCTGTAGAGCAGGACTTCTCTGGCCCGGGAAACCTTGAACTCCTCTGCCAGACTACTGAAAG
>NC_084732.1:91163298-91190798 GCF_033978785.1 Entelurus aequoreus
CAACACACTCACAGACAGTATGTATGAATATGGACCATCTTTGATTTATGAGCTCCAATAAATCATCTGAACTGAGAATAAGTTTTCATACTCCTGCTTTGAAGCAGCAATGATGTCATGAAATGTTCCAACAGTAAAGTAAGTTGTCAGGGAGACTGAGATCTTAAACAAATCCTTTCTCAGTTGACTAAAAACACCTTCTAGTTGAACCGGTCTGACAGGTTGAAACACTCCTGCTTCCAAACAGTCGTCTTCTATTCGGTTGTTTTTATTTCTCATTCTCTGCGGTTGTCGTCCAACAATAATTCCTTTTTATTCCTTATTCCTCATTGTGATGAGCAAACGGACATAAATATGAACCTTCATGTCTAATTCCAAAGGAGTGTCTGTCACCTTTATGGAGGAGAGGACAGGCCCAAACAGGTCGGGTGGGCGGGACAAGAATGTCACCTCTCCAGCAGGCCCTCTTGTGATTGGCTCACGGCGCTGTCACTCAACGGCATGATCGAGGGCGCGCCCAGGAGAGACGCGCAAAGTCACGTCGAAAGGGTTTCCATCCAAATGTGCGACTTTGTCTACTTTTGACTTCTCCTTCACGCACAAAGATAGATTCTTATGATCTTTGTGGCCATGAAGACAAACATGTTGACCTTCACTCTTCTGTGTCTGAGTAAGTAGTAATTCATGTTCTACTTTGCCACACCTGTCTGATTGTCTGATTGTCGGCGTCATTTCTTCAGCGCTCGGACCGGGATAATGGCGTGTGTATTTAATAATAACACATTGCCAGACAAAGTGTTGCATTATTCATCTGTTAAAAGTTTTTTGGGGATTGTTTTGTCCATTTTACAGTCTCTTAGCTAGCTAAAAGTGCTAGCTAGCATTGTGGCGAATTGCTAATATTGGGCGTGTCGCTGCCGGGGTCCTTTGCGCATGCGCTGAATCAGCAACTTCCGCTCCCCACTTGGCGGTATTTTTTCAAAATATACACATTTTACTCTTCTTTTTATGTTTTAACAGTTCGCGAAATTATCTACTGATAACCTGAAATATTTGGAAAAAAATAAATTATTAAAATTGGAAGCTGCCCTTTTTATTCTCGCTTTGTTAAAGTTAAAGTACCAATGATTGTCACACACACACTAGGTGTGGCGAAATTATTCTCTGCATTTGACCCATCACCCTTGATCACCCCCTGGTTGATGAGGTGAGCAGTGAGCAGCAGCGGTGGCCGCGCCCGGGAATCATTTTTGGTGATTTTAACCCCCAATTCCAACCCTTGATGCTGAGTGTCAAGCAGGGAGGTAATGGCTCCCATTTTTATAGTCTTTGGTATGACTCGGCCGGGTTTTGAACTCACAACCTACCCATCTCAGGGTGGACACTCCAACCACTAGGCCACTGAGTAGGTCCCCTTTGATACAAGGGGACATATTTAATTGCCCTCACTAAATAAGCTTAAATTTCATGTTAATAATTAAGAATGATTTTTGCTATCCAACACTTTGAACGCACGTAATTTTGTTATTAAATTGACCAAACAACAACAAACAAAATAATGCACTTGCAATACAAATTCAATAACTGACAGGTTGAAAAATGTACATATTGTTTAAGAATAAAACAAACACAATCCACTGTGCAAACAAAACCCGTAAAATAAACTACAAGTAAAAATAATAGAGACAATTCAAATTTAAAAGAGTAAAACCACTACAACAAACCGTGTTTATTGGGAAAAAAAAAAATATATTTATTAAAGAGAGACAATCGCTTGAGGGCTTCTTAAATGTTTTAAGATGTAACTAATCATTTCAAATCATTAATCCATTGAGAGCAATTGGGTTTCACTTATAAATAAATGTACTTTTTATGTTTGTTCCAAGCAACAGAATGATATTAACAAAACATTTTAGGTTGCTGTCTTTAATAATGTAATATCTGCTGTAGTTATCTTCTCCCAAAATAAATGTACTGTCTCATTCTAAAAATAAATGTGTTCTATATCAGTGTTTTTCAACCTTTTCTGAGCCGAGGCACATTTTTTTCATTGAAAAAATTCGGAGGCACACCACCAGCAGAAAACATTAAAAAATGAAACCCAGCAGCCGATATTGACAATAAAAAGTCGTTCTCGCAATTGTTGGATATGAATTCCAACCATAACCAAGCATGCATCACCATAGCTCTTGTCTCAAAGTAGGTGTACTGTCTCCACCTGTCACATCACACCCTGACTTATTTGGACTTTTTTGCTGTTTTCCTGTGTGTAGTGTTTTAGTTGTAGTTTTTTGCTCCTATTTTTTTGGTGATTGTCATGTCATCTACGGATGTACTTTGTGGACGCCGTCTGCTCCACACACTGTAAGTCTTTCCTGTCGTCCAGCATTCTGTTTTTGTTTACTTTACAGCCAGTTTAGTTTTAGTTCTGCATAGCCTTCCCTAAGCTTCAATGCCTTTTCTTAGCGGCACTCACCTTTTGTTTATTTTTGGTTTAAGCATTAGATGCCTTTTTACCTGCAAACCATAGTCATCGTTCCCGACATCTACAAAGCAATTAGCTACCTACTGGTATGGAAGAGTATTACACGGTTACTTTGCCGAGCTCTAGACAGTACAGACACTCAACAACGGCACATTTACGGATTATAATTACTGGTTTGCAAAAAATGTTTTTAATCCAATTAGGTGAAATGACATCATCTGCCTTGGTGAGCAGTTGCAATGTATGTAAGAGTCCAGTCCATGGGGAATCCAGCAGAGGGTCGTAGGAGGTCTTCTTCCGTGTAGTCAAGTCAACAACCCTTGAAAGGTAGTCCAGTGGAACAGCTAGCACTTCTCCAGAGATGATCTGTGACCACCGGGTATACTCTCAAGACACGAGACGGGGACAGCGCTTAAAAGAAAAGCGGCAGGTCAACTGCTCTTAGCTGGGTCTATTTAAAAAGCGAGAGCACTAACTGGCTGATATAAATTCTTGTTGGATGTTACAGAAAGTATGAGAATGTGCGAGCTGCTGCCTGCTCTTCTTATAATAATTTCCCATTGGTCAAAATATTTTAACAAAGGTTGGATTTTTGGCAGCGATATTTTCTGTATCGCCTTCATGTCCATCATATCTGTCGCGTTATCAGCTTGAATCGCAGAACACGAAACACGCCGTGCTCCTTTAATCATCCCGCGTGTTGTGGACGGAGGCGGGTCTTGCAGTGCCAAAAACAAACAAAACCGAACCGGTAAGACACCTGGAAAGAAGGACAAAAACTGGATTTTCTGGTCAAAAAATGGAAGTTTTGAAAGCCAAGCAGAAGAGATATAGTGGGTATACCAATTATTTATTGTTTAATACTTGTATCATGTGTTTATATATTATATCCGGGCTGTGGAGCGCTCCATTGTTTAAGCCGCACCCCCCAAATTTTAGAAGAAAGAAAGCTGCAGATATATACTGGTATGAAGTTGTTTCCAAACAGTGTCTGTAACAGGGCAGTAAAACGGCTGTTCAAACAAAACAGAAGTCATGGTCATGGAACCACTATCTGCGTAAGCTAGCTCTCCAATCTGCTAAACATACTCAATAACTTCACAGTGACGTTTTGGTGAATTTACTAAGGAATTTGTGAAACCGAAACAACACAAAAAGATTGCCATTGTAAGTTAATAATACTAACACACAAACTCGTAGACGTGTTAGCATATTAGCTAATGCTAACAACGCTAGCTTGTGTACATTATGATAGCACATACAAATGTGCATGAAAACATTTAAACAGACCTCACACACGGGACGGTTTAGTAAGTATGAATTGTTCTAGTTGTATTGTTAAATTGACAAACGTAGACTTGGAGTGATAAATGAAGAATCCATACAAGTAGAAACGCTATGGACGAATAGTAAACTAAACGGAATACACTTCTGGTTCAAGGCACGAAACAAGAAGTACATTTTCAACCTGCCGCACCTTCAGTGAGCGCCGTAGCACAAACAATAACACACCTTGTCAGCGTCTCTGCCGGTGTTACATGCAAACTATTTGTTGAATGCGAAACATTATCTTAGCAAACATAAGCTGCACCATTTTATTAGCCGCCGGGTTCAAAGCATAGGAAAATAGTAGCAGCTTATAGTCAGAAAAATATCAGATGTGGTTGATGTGATATACGTCACAATGCCAAATATCGGTAGGGATAATGGGTCGGTGTTTAGTCCTTTATTGACGCATATTATGTCCAGGTGTTTGGGGGCCATATAAAACAATGTGGTGGTTCAGGTGTGGCCCCTGACAGCGGTGTACTGAAGCAATAATGAGGGTGTGTCCATCGTGGCAGTGGTGCCAGGAGTCGGTGCTTTGCAAGTCAACATCCCAAATGCCCAGTACGAGTTTGCCAGAGGAGACAACATCACGCTGCCATGCTCCTTCGAACCCAAAGCTCCCGGCATGCCCGACGTCATCGTCCAATGGTCCGTGGACGATTTGGAACCTGACGGCCAACGGGTCTGTGCTTGCCCACTTTTCTTTTTACAGAAGACAACTTCTGCTGTTAACCTTTCTGACGTTTGTTCCCTCAGAAATCCATCGTCACCCATTATTCTTACAGAAATGAGACCAACATCAAGGCCGCCTATGAGAAGCGGGTCTTCCTGGATGTGGACGTGGCCTCCAGAAAGGCCGACCTGAGACTCTTCTCAATCCGACTGGAAGACAACAAAGAGTTTGAGTGTCGCATCAACATCCCTGGTGACGACGAGGGCAAGCCAGCTGCCACCACTCGCCTGGTGGTCCTAGGTAAACACTGTTTTGTTGGATGTAGGGTTGTACGGTATACCGCTACTAGTATGGTATCACGGTACAATTAATCAAAAACAGAACTATACTCTGTTTGAAAAGTACCGGTTCCCCATTTTTTATTTTTTATTTTTAATGGGCATGGCTAGGGATGATGTTTAATAAGAAATTATCGAGTTCGAACCCATTATCGAATCCTCTTATCGAACCGATTCCTTATTGATTCTCTTATCGAATCCAGATAGGTTGTTGTATATGGAAAAAAACACAATATTTGGTTTGACAAAAGCTCACTTTTATTTTATAAGAAAAAAATAAAATAAATAAATAAATATTGACTGTTACCCTCCAAAAAAAATAAAAAAATAAAATATTGACTGTTGTTACCCAAAGTATATTAAGTGGGATTTTTCAGAAAAACAAATATATACAGTAACACAAAAACAACCTGTCTCTGTGATCACTATAGGTGTATAAATAATAATATAGTGTTAAATAAAATCAGTCCCTTGGGCACAAAACTGAAAATAATACAGCTCTCCAAAAAGTGCACTTCTGCTGCTATTGGAACATACTAACTACACACACAGGCAGACAGCTAACAAACAATCCAAGACGTCTAATAAAGTTCCAAAGCAGATTAATCCATTTAGGCTCTTTATTGTTGTTGATCTTGCTTTGTCTTTTCCTATCTTTACTTTGGTCTTGCACTGGACTATTATTTTTTTTTTTTAAACTGAAATACACACAATGACAGCTATGTGATTCAATGAACATACTGAAATGTAATACACAATATGTCAATATTAGCTTCACACAAATATACAGTACTATCATCAAACAAATACTTCTGAGTGTTGAAACTATTTCGATGGTGGAAATATACGACTGGCAGCCATTTTAAGTCCTCAAAACATCCATTGAAACAGTGCACAAAAATCGTTTTTCAATAAACATCTTAGTATCAAATGTAACCACTTTCCACCTTAATATGGAGTTACATAAACAAGTTAAACAGTTTACTTACAGGCTTGTAAGAGCTAACACAACTTGTCTACTTCTCAATCGTCTCAACCCGGAAGTGCCCAAACTAATGACGCGTAGTATTTTCATATCGCCACAAGGTGTCAGTAAGAGTCTACAATCAAATGGGCATAACATTGCCGTCCCACAGGGCATTTCCTGTGGGAAGGGATTCGTTCCCAGGGATTTGAATAAAGAACCAACTCTTTTTCTTTACTATAGTGGCCTCGATAACGGGAACCGGTTCTCAAAAAGGGATTCGAGTCCATGAAATCGGTTCTTTTCTAATCGAACAACCGGGAGAACCGATTTCGAACATCATCCCTAGTCATGACAGCGCGTCGTCACGTGGTGACATTGCTGGTTTTACCAGCAGAGGAGCATGTTGGGCAGTGCACACACACAGAGTACTTACAAGCAGACACAGTGTGTAGACAGAAAAGGGAGAATGGATGCATTTTGGTGTAAAAAGTAAAGATAAAGGTGAAGTTATAACACTGAAACACCCTCAGGAAGAGGTGCTTTAAGACATGGCTAGCTAGCTAGCGGCTAACATCCATCCGCAGTCAGCAGTGTTTTGATTGATTGATTGATTGAGAAGTTTATTGACATCTTAAAGAATGTAATCCATGTAATGCTTTAAAAAGGCAAATGGATGGCACAAAAACATTTTGACGAATATTTGGTCCAAAACAAGATAGGGAAAGTGAGGCATGTACATGTTGCAGGAGTGTTTGGTTGCATAGTGCTTCACGTAGTCATCACAAACGCCGCTGTGAGCCTGAACATGACAAGTGCTATAGAAATGATTGAATTACTATAATTACAATAACTTCTCAATTGTTGATTTGTAGTCGCTCCCTCCACGCCCATCTGTGCCATCCAAGGAAAAGCCGAGTACGGGCAGAACATCAACCTGACGTGCAAGTCCGAGGAGGGCTCGCCGCCACCCACCTATGAGTGGACCAGTCTTGATACCAGGAAAGTTCCTCACATCAAAAGCCCAAGAACGACCAGCAGTAAGTATCCATCTTCCAAAATGGTGGCACACACTTTGGGGTCACATGACTTTGATGATACAGTATTCAAAACTAGGGCTGGGCAGCCTCAGTCAGGGGGAGGGGGAGGGGACACAGAATTTTGGATTGTGACTGCAGTACCATTTCTGGCCACCATATTACATATGGCACCTTTAAAGCACGTCTTGATTCATTTACACAATTACTATGCTTTGACTTAAAATACAGCACGGTGGAACACGGGTTAGTGCATGTGCCTCACAATACCAAGGTCCTGAGTAGTCCCGAGTTCGATCCCGGGCTCGGGGTCTTTCTGTGTGGAGTTTGCATGTTCTCCCCGTGACTGCGTGGGTTCTACTCCGGCTTCCTCCAAAGACATGCACCTGGGGATAGGCCCCTCCCACCTCCAAAAACATGCACCTGGGGATAGGCCCCTCCCACCTCCAAAGACCTGCACCTGGGGATAGGCCCCTCCCACCTCCAAAGACATGCACCTGGGGATAGGCCCCTCCCACCTCCAAAGACATGCACCTGGGGATAGGTTGATTGGCAACACTAAATGGTCCCTAGTGTGTGAATGTTGTCTATCTATCTGTGTTGGCCCTGTGATGAGGTGGTGACTTGTCCAGGGTGTACCCCGCCTTCTGCCCAAATGAAGCTGAGATAGGCTCCAGCACCCCCCCGCAACCCCGAAAGGGACAAGCGGTAGAAAATGGATGGATGGATGTACTTAAAATACTGGTCAAAATTGTCCAAAAGATGTATTGCACCAGTAAATGTGAGGGTTTTTGATGTAATTAACAAATATTTGATGAAACTCTATTTGAAAGAAAAAGCAAACACTCTGCGGTGGTCAAATAAATGTAAAAGGTTAAAAACAAACTGGAAAAACGACATTTTATTGCGATTGTTATTTAAAAGTGTTGTTATTGCGATTGTTATTATGTAACTTTTTGTGGTTTATTCCTCACTAAGTTTTATGCAGGGTTTTTAAACGGTACTCAAAGTGGTGCAATACTCCTGTTTTCAAATGAAATGAATTGAATAATTGTGTAATTAGCCGCAATTGCAATATGAATCCAAATGGTCGTGATTATTGTTTTTGCCCTATTGATAACTTTGATCGGGCCCTTCACCAGGGGGGTCGGGAAACAATAGACTTGCACTAATATTGGTATACATGGCTTGGAACAGTGTTTTTCAACCCTTTTTGAGCCAAGGCACATGTTTGCGTTGAAAGAATGCGGAGGCACACCACCAGCGGAAATCATTAAAAAACGAAACTGAGTTGACAGTAAAAAGTCGTTGTTGGATATGACTTTAAAGCATAACCAAGCATGCATCACTATAGCTCTTGTCTCAAAGTAGGTGTACTGTCACCACCTGTCACATCACACCCTGGCTTATTTGGACTTTTTTGCTGTTTTCCTGTGTGTAGTGTTTTACTTCTTGTCTTGCGCTCCTATTCTGGTATTTTCCTGTAGCAGTTTCATGTCTTCCTTTGAGCGATATTTCCCAATCAAGCAATCAAGAATATTTCAGTTGTTTTTATCCTTCTTTGTGGGGACATTGTTGATTGTCATGTCATGTTCGGATGTACTTTGCGGACGCCGTCTTTGCTCCACAGTAAGTCTTTGCTGTCGTCCAGCATTCTGTTTTTGTTTACTTTGTAGCCAGTTCAGTTTTAGTTTTGTTCTGCTTAGCCTTCCTTAAAGGCCTACTGAAATGAAAATGTTTTATTTAAACGGGAATAGCAGATCCATTCTATGTGTCATACTTGATCATTTCGCGATATTGCCATATTTTTGCTGAAAGGATTTAGTATAGAACGACGATAAAGTTCGCAACTTTTGGTCGCTGATTAAAAAAAGATTCGGACCGAGAAAGCGACGATTACCCCATTAATTTGAGCGATGATGAAAGATTCGTGGATGAGGAACGTTAGAGTGAAGGACTAGAGTGTAGTGCAGGGTGTATCTTTTTTCGCTCTGACTGTAACTTAGGTACAAGGGTTCATTGGATTCCACACTTTCTCCTTTTTCTATTGTGGATCACGGATTTGTATTTTAAACCACCTCGAATATTATATCCTCTTGAAAATGACAGTCGAGAACGCGAAATGGACATTCACAGTGACTTTTATCTCCACGACAATACATCGGTGAAGCTCTTTAGGTACGGAGCTAACGTGATAGCATCAGGCTCAAATGCAGATAGAAACACAATTTTAAAAAACCCTGACTGGAAGGATAGACAGAAGATCAACAATACTATTAAACCATGAACATGTAAATACCCGGTTAATAATTTCCAGCTTGGCGGATCTTAACAATTGAAGCTAACTTAGCTACGGAGCTAACGTGATAGCATCAGACTCAAATGCAGATAGAAACACAATTTAAAAAAACCCTGACTGGAAGGATAGACAGAAGATCAACAATACTATTAAACCATGAACATGTAAATACACGGTTAATAATTTCCAGCATGGCGAAGCTTAACAATTGAAGCTAACTTAGCTACGAAGTGGCGGCGGCGGCGGGCGTTGTAGCTTTCGACGACACCCCGGCCGCCATCAGACTCGGCAAGAAACATATATTTCCCCAAAGTTACGTACGTGACATGCACATAGCGACACGCATGTACGGGCAAGCGATCAAATGTTTGGAAGCCAAAGCTGTACTCACGGTAGCGCGTCTGCTATCCAGCTCAAACACAACATAACCTCCTGGTGTTGGTGTTGCTGTAGCCCGCCGCTAATACACCGATCGCACCTACAACTTTCTTCTTTGCAGTCTCCATTGTCCATTAAACAAATTGCAAAAGATTCACCAACACAGATGTCCACAATACTGTAGAATTTTTCGATGAAAACAGAGCAGTTTGTATGGTGACACATTGGGTCCGAATACTTCCGTTGCCGTCGTGACGTCACGCGCATACGTCATCATACAAAGACGTTTTCAAGCGGAAGTGTGGCGGGAAATTTAAAATGTCACTTTATAAGTTAACCCGGCCGTATTGGCATGTGTTGCAATGTTAAGATTTCATCATTGATATATAAACTATCAGACTGCGTGGTCGCTAGTAGTGGCTTTCAGTAGGCCTTTAAGCTTCATTGCCTTTTCTTAGGGGCACTCACCTTTTGTTTATTTTTGGTTTAAGCAATATACACCTTTTTACCTGCACTCTGCCTCCCGCTGTTTCCGACATCTACAAAGCAATTAGCTACCTGCTGCCACCTACTGATATGGAAGAGTATTACACGGTTACTCTGCACCGACACTCAACAACAACACATCATTTGCAGACTATAATTACTGGTTTGCAAAAAACATTTTTAACCCAAAGAGGTGAAATTAGATCATCTCCCACGGCACACCAGACTGTATCACACGGCACACTAGTGTGCGGCGGCACGGTGGTTGAAAAACACTGGCTTGGAAAACGTAGACAAGCCCTGTTGTTGTTTAGCAAACATCTCTTTGTTAGCACGTCTGGAGTTGAACATGTTGTCTCCTCCACGCCAGGGGGCGGAGTCATGTCTCTGTTCAACATCACCAAGGAAACGTCGGGATATTACACCTGCACGTCCAGCAACAAGATTCGCTCCGCCAGCTGCAACGTCACGCTTTCCGTCATGCCACGTGAGAGAAGCACCTGGTCCTTAAAAGTCTCTGGGAACGTCCCTCGCACCGACTCTTCGCTCTTCCGCCCCGCACAGGGTCCATGAACATCGGCTCCACCGCAGGAATCATCGCAGGAGTCGTGGCAGCTCTCATCATCCTCGCCGTCGTCATCTACTGCTGCTGTTGCCGCAAGAAGAAGGAGGAGGAGGAATACGCAATGGGGTAAGACACTTCATCGCCATTTCAGGGTTAGGGTTGAAGGGTTAGGGTTAGAGACCCTAACCCTTGGGTCGATGCGGGTTGAAGGAGACGTTCCTTTTAAAGAGCCCTTGTTATTATAGTTAGTTTTTCAGCATTGTCAGTCCGTGTCACACGAAGACGCAGCCCTGGCCTCCATGGCATGCAGTCACAAGCGTCTGAATGAAGGACATTTATCCACAAAAGTATTGAGAAACTGCAGATGCTGCGTTTCTACTGACACAACAAACTGTTGCTTGCTAGTGACAGTCACAACTATGGTACCAGGCTGGCCCTAAGAGGTGCTCTCACCCGTCCAAACCCAAAAGTGATGTTTTGAAAAAGACTGTTGTGTATAGAATAATAATAACAATAATGGATTTTATATGTAAAAGCACTTTACATTGAGCAAACAACCTCAAAGTGCTACAGTGTATTAAAGAATAAAAAGATAATTAAAAAAAGATACAAATAAAAACTAGCACAGCCTAATAGCTAGAACTAGCACACATATATCTAAAAAAAAAAGGCTTTTTTAAAAGCATCCACAGTCTGTGGTGCCCTCAGGTGGTCAGGGAGAGCGTTCCACAGACTGGGAGCGGCGGAGTGGGTCCCATTGTTCGGAGCTTTGTCCTCGGAGGTTGGAGGAGGTTAGCCTGTCCGGAGCGGAGGTGTCGTGTGGAGGATTTGGGGGTGAGCAGTTCTTTGAGGTAGAGGGGGGGCATTGAAGTTAGCAGGGAGACTTTGTATTCAAACCTGAGTGGAACAGGAAGCCAGTGAAGGGATTTGAGAACTATAGGGCAATCACTTACTGGAATCCACTTCCACAATATCTGGTATCAATCACCAGCATAGTGGGTGTTAAGAATAGACTAAGAGGAGAAGTATTGCGGAAAGAGATTATTCTAGATTGTACCTAATGTCATGACTAGGGATGATGTTTAAAAAGAAATTATCGAGTTCGAGCCCATTATCGAATCCTCTTATCGAACCGATTCCTTATCGATTCCAGATAGGTTGTTGTATATGAAAGAAAACACAATATTTGGTTTAACAAAAGCTCACTTTTATTTTATAAGAATAAAGTAAATAAATAAATATTGACTGTTGCCCTCCTAATAGAATAAATAAATATTGACTGTTGTTACCCAAAGTATATTAAGTAGGATTTTTCAGAAAAACAAATAACAACCTGTCTCTGTGATCACTATAGGTGTATAAATAATAATATAGTGTTAAATAAAATCAGTCCCTTGGGCACAAAACTGAAAATAATACAGCTCTCCAAAAAGTGCACTTCTGCTGCTATTGGAACATACTAACTACACACACTATGACACTAAGAACACCACAGTCATCAATCAACAATTCTTCACCCTTACATGAGAGCGAAGCCTGGCAATAATTGCATATTGCCTGTTCTGCCCTCACTATTCGTGTTGAGGTTATACAGCTAGGCAGACAGCTAACAAACAATCCAAAGCAGATTCATCCATTTAGGCTCTTTATTGTTGTTGATCTTGCTTTGTCTTTTCCTATCTTTACTTTTGTCTTGCACTGGACTGTTTTGTTTTTTTTTAAACTGAAATACACACAATGACAGCTATGTGATTCAATGAACATACTGAAATGTAATACACAATATGTCAATATTAGCTTCACACAAATATACAGTACTATCATCAAACAAATACTTCTGAGTGTTGAAACTATTTCGATGGTGGAAATACACGACTGGCAGCCATTTTAAGTCCTCGAAACATCCATTGAAACAGTGCACAAAAATCGTTTTTCAATAAACATCTTAGTATCAAATGTAACCACTTTCCACCTTAATATGGAGTTACATAAACAAGTTAAACAGTTTACTTACAGACTTATCTTTTCCAAGGCTTGTAAGAGCTAACACAACTTGTCTACTTCTCAATTGTCTCAACCCGGAAGTGCCCAAACTAATGACGCGTAGTATTTTCATATCGCCACAAGGTGTCTGTAAGAGTCTACAATCAAATGGGCATAACATTGCCGTCCCACAGGGCATTTCCTGTGGGAAGGGATTCGTTCTCAGGGATTCGAATAAAGAACCAACTCTTTTTCTTTACTATAGTGGCCTCGATAACGGGAACCGGTTCTCAAAAAGGGATTTGAGTCCATGGAAACGGTTCTTTTCTTATCGAACAACTGGGAGAACCGGTTTCGAACATCATCCCTAGTCATGACTGGTTTTATTGATTATTGACTATCTTATTGATTATGGGACAAGCAGTAGAAAATGGATAGATGGTACTTTTTCGTCACTTATTGTTTGTCTTTGGTACACTAATGTGTATATTATAGACCATTGGTTCTTTGTTTTATTTTTGCAAAAATATATATTTATATATACATTTTGATATTGCTCTTTTTATCTTTGGTATGAACATTATTATGTAAACTCCAAGTTGTTGTTTTTTGTTCTTTGTTCTTGCTATTTTTGTATTACAACATTTTACTATTGATCATGTTGTACTGCATTGTAATCTTTTGTTTTGTGATTGTGTGATGTTCTTTTACCTGGACCCCAGGAATGTTCTTTTACCTGGACCCCAGGAATGTTCTTTTACCTGGACCCCAGGAATGTTCTTTTACCTGGACCCCAGGAATGTTCTTTTACCTGGACCCCAGGAATGTTCTTTTACCTGGACCCCAGGAAGAATAGTCTCCACTGCGGTGTTAGACTAGTGGGATCCTTGATAAACTCAACTGGACAGTCCAACATTTCACTTGGTTTCAACGAAAGATGTCCAAATGTTTTTGTAGTTTCAGTGCAGCTTTGTAGTAATACAAAGGTCACATGACGCTGCTGTGAAGGTCACATGACGCTGCTGTGAAGGTCACATGACGCTGCTGTGAAGGTCACATGACGCTGCTGTGAAGGTCACATGACGCTGCTGTGAAGGTCACATGACGCTGCTGTGAAGGTCACATGACGCTGCCGTGTTCACTTTGCAGAGTTCGTGAGGAAGGCCCCCCCGACAAAGAACCAGACAGGAATGGCGAGGGAGCCAACGACAGACGTATCGACGACGACGATCGCTCCGATGTGAGGGCGCCCCTTCGTGACCGGCCCGAGGGGCGAGGCCAACGCGACCCCAGCCCCCGCCGGGACCGCGACGACCGCTACAGCGACTACGATGACGGCCGCAGCGACTACACCGACCGCCGCAGCGACTACACCGACCGCCGCAGCGACTACGCAGACCGCCGCGAGCACTACGACGACGACCGTCGCAGCGACTACGCCGACGACCGTCGCAGCGACTACGCCAACTCCCGCGAGCGGTACGACGACCGCCTAGAGCGCCACGCTCAGGACCGCCACCCCAACGCCGAACGAGACGCTCGCTACCGCGACGACGCTCGCTACGACGAACCTTACGACGACCGTGACGCGCCCCCCGTCCCGTCCAAAAAGCCGCCAAGAAGAGACTACGATGAGTAAGCCACTCGGGTTTATTGACCGCCGTCCTCCATCTTGTTTTTCCACCCCCGAGGACTTTTACGCCATGTTGCACGCACGGCGGGCCCCGCCTCCTTTTGCAGGAAAAAGTTGATTAATCCCAGCCCCTTCCTGCTCCGCCACTGATAACAAATATAACGGCACATTTCACGCGGAAACATTTGCTATTTGATCTTTTCATAAATGTCTTGTTTTGCATCCCAAATAACTGTAAATGAGGTCCAAAACAAATTGGGTTTGAGTCAAATAGTTTGACATAATTCAAGTGTTAAGGGGCAGGGGGGGGGGCCACATTTGATCTAGGAGCGGCCCTGCTTGTCAGACTGCATGCTAGGAGTGGACGTAGCTTCCTTCAAAGTGCCACTAGAGTAGACCTCTTGTTTTTATTCATTCTCTCTTTGACGTGTTACAGCTGTGTTTTATAGGGAATAATGACCTTAGCTGTACTTCTCCATCTTCTTCTGCTTATGCACAGTCAGGTCGCGGGGGCAGCAGCCAAAGCAAAGACGCTGTAGTTACAGTATGTCCCATATGTTCATATCTCATCAATCAATGTGTCATGTACAGGCTTTTTACTTCCATACGACATTACGCTCTTTTTGCCTCCATTTTAAAAAAAATTGTGTGTAGGTTTTTACTTTGGCTGAACATTGATGTACTGCAAATGTTTTCAAAGTATTGCAGTATCTTTAGCTTTGCTGTCAGTTGTGCTTGCTGTTTGTCCAACAATGTACTGTATTGCAATATAATAAATCATCTATTCTGAAGAATGAACGTGAGAGGACGGTGCCTCGCCTCAAATAGTGTAATTCCCGTACAGAGTACTATTTGTGCGCCTTTATTGTGAAAATCATCTGCAGGAGAAAATGTATATTTGTTAGCTTGATGCTAGCCTTGCGGCGTCCTGTTACGCTACATACTACAATATACGTACGTACATATTTTTTAAGTAGCAATGATTGTCATGTATGTATATATACACTATATTGCCAAAAGATAGTGGATGACTGACAAGAGGGTTCACTTTGTTTCTTTCATTTCGCTACAGAACAAAAACACCTCGTTCTGTGTGTCGTAATACACTATATTGCCAAAAGTATTTGTCCACCTGCCTTGACTCACATATGAAGTTGAAGTGCCATCCCATTCCTAACCCATAGGGGTCAATATGACCTTTTGCAGCTATTCAAGCTTCAACTCTTCTAGGAAGGCTGTCCACAAGGTTGCGGAGTGTGTTTATATCTTCTGGGAAGGCTGTCCACAAGGTTGCGGAGTGTGTTTATATATCTTCTGGGAAGGCTGTCCACAAGGTTGCGGAGTGTGTTTATATCTTCTGGGAAGGCTGTCCACAAGGTTGCAGAGTGTGTCTATATCTTCTGGGAAGGCTGTCCACAAGGTTGCGGAGTGTGTTCATATCTTCTGGGAAGGCTGTCCACAAGGTTGCGGAGTGTGTTTATATCTTCTGGGAAGGCTGTCCACAAGGTTGCGGAGTGTGTTTATATCTTCTGGGAAGGCTGTCCACAAGGTTGCAGAGTGTGTTTATATCTTCTGGGAAGGCTGTCCACAAGGTTACAGAGTGTGTTTATATCTTCTGGGAAGGCTGTCCACAAGGTTGCGGAGTGTGTTTATATCTTCTGGGAAGGCTGTCCACAAGGTTACAGAGTGTGTTTATATCTTCTGGGAAGGCTGTCCACAAGGTTGCGGAGTGTGTTTATATCTTCTGGGAAGGCTGTCCACAAGGTTGCGGAGTGTGTTTATATCTTCTGGGAAGGCTGTCCACAAGGTTGCGGAGTGTGTTTATATATCTTCTGGGAAGGCTGTCCACAAGGTTGCGGAGTGTGTTCATATCTTCTGGGAAGGCTGTCCACAAGGTTGCGGAGTGTGTTTATATATCTTCTGGGAAGGCTGTCCACAAGGTTGCGGAGTGTGTTTATATCTTCTGGGAAGGCTGTCCACAAGGTTGCGGAGTGTGTTTATATCTTCTGGGAAGGCTGTCCACAAGGTTGCAGAGTGTGTTTATATCTTCTGGGAAGGCTGTCCACAAGGTTGCGGAGTGTGTTTATAGCAATTTTCTTCCAAAAGTGCATTGGTGAGGTCACACGCTGATGTTGGTGGAGAAGGCCTGGCTCTCAGTCTCCCTTCTAATTCATCCCAAAGGTGTTATATGGGGTTCAGGTCAGGACTCTGTGCAGGCCAGTCAAGTACATCCACGCCAGACTCTGTCATCCATGTCTTTATGGACCTTGCTTTGTGTTGGAAGAGGAAGGGGCCCGCTCCAAACTGTTCCCACAAGGTTGGGAGCGTGGAATTGTCCGAAATGTTTCAAAGTTCCTTTCACTGGAACTAAGGGGCCAAGCCCAACTCCTGAAAATCAACCCCACACCATAATTCCTCCTCCACCAAATGTCACACTCGGCACAATGCAGTGAGAAATGTAGCGTTGTCCTGGCAACCTCCAAAGCCAGACTGCTCCATCAGATGTAAAAGTGTGATTCATCAGTCCAGAGAAGGTGTGTCCACTGCTCTAGAGTCCAGTGGTGATGTCCTTTACACCACTGCATCCCACACTTTGCATTGGACTTGGTGATGTATGGCTTAGATGCAGCTGCTCGGCCATGGAAAGCCATTCCATGAAGCTCTCTGCGTACTGTACGTGGGCTAATTGGAAGGTGACATGAAGTTTGTAGCTGTGTAGCAAGTCTTTGCACTATGCTGACCTCTCTGTCACTTTACCTGGCCTACCACTTTGCACTATGTTGACCTCTCTGTCACTTTACCTGGCCTACCACTTTGCACTATGCTGACCTCTCTGGCACTTTACCTGGCCTACCACTTTGCACTATGCTGACCTCTCTGGCACTTTACCTGGCCTACCACTTTGCACTATGCTGACCTCTGTCACTTGACCTGGCCTACCACTTTGCACTATGCTGACCTCTCTGTCACTTTACCTGGCCTACCACTTTGCACTATGCTGACCTCTCTGTCACTTTACCTGGCCTACCACTTTGCACTATGCTGACCTCTCTGGCACTTTACCTGGCCTACCACTTTGCACTATGCTGACCTCTCTGTCACTTTACCTGGCCTACCACTTTGCACTATGCTGACCTCTCTGGCACTTTACCTGGCCTACCACTTTGCACTATGCTGACCTCTCTGTCACTTTACCTGGCCTACCACTTTGCACTATGCTGACCTCTCTGTCACTTTACCTGGCCTACCACTTTGCACTATGCTGACCTCTCTGTCACTTGACCTGGCCTACCACTTTGCACTATGCTGACCTCTCTGGCACTTGACCTGGCCTACCACTTTGCACTATGCTGACCTCTCTGTCACTTGACCTGGCCTACCACTTTGCACTATGCTGACCTCTCTGTCACTTGACCTGGCCTACCACTTTGCACTATGCTGACCTCTCTGTCACTTGACCTGGCCTACCACTTTGCACTATGCTGACCTCTCTGGCACTTTACCTGGCCTACCACTTTGCACTATGCTGACCTCTCTGTCACTTTACCTGGCCTACCACTTTGCACTATGCTGACCTCTCTGGCACTTTACCTGGCCTACCACTTTGCACTATGCTGACCTCTCTGTCACTTTACCTGGCCTACCACTTTGCACTATGCTGACCTCTCTGGCACTTTACCTGGCCTACCACTTTGCACTATGCTGACCTCTCTGGCACTTTACCTGGCCTACCACTTTGCACTATGCTGACCTCTCTGTCACTTTACCTGGCCTACCACTTTGCACTATGCTGACCTCTCTGTCACTTTACCTGGCCTACCACTTTGCACTATGCTGACCTCTCTGGCACTTTACCTGGCCTACCACTTTGCACTATGCTGACCTCTCTGGCACTTTACCTGGCCTACCACTTTGCACTATGCTGACCTCTCTGTCACTTGACCTGGCCTACCACTTTGCACTATGCTGACCTCTCTGGCACTTTACCTGGCCTACCACTTTGCACTATGCTGACCTCTCTGTCACTTTACCTGGCCTACCACTTTGCACTATGCTGACCTCTCTGGCACTTTACCTGGCCTACCACTTTGCACTATGCTGACCTCTCTGTCACTTTACCTGGCCTACCACTTTGCACTATGCTGACCTCTCTGGCACTTTACCTGGCCTACCACTTTGCACTATGCTGACCTCTCTGGCACTTTACCTGGCCTACCACTTTGCACTATGCTGACCTCTCTGTCACTTTACCTGGCCTACCACTTTGCACTATGCTGACCTCTCTGGCACTTTACCTGGCCTACCACTTTGCACTATGCTGACCTCTCTGGCACTTTACCTGGCCTACCACTTTGCACTATGCTGACCTCTCTGTCACTTTACCTGGCCTACCACTTTGCACTATGCTGACCTCTCTGTCACTTTACCTGGCCTACCACTTTGCACTATGCTGACCTCTCTGGCACTTTACCTGGCCTACCACTTTGCACTATGCTGACCTCTCTGGCACTTTACCTGGCCTACCACTTTGCACTATGCTGACCTCTCTGTCACTTGACCTGGCCTACCACTTTGCACTATGCTGACCTCTCTGGCACTTTACCTGGCCTACCACTTTGCACTATGCTGACCTCTCTGGCACTTTACCTGGCCTACCACTTTGCACTATGCTGACCTCTCTGGCACTTTACCTGGCCTACCACTTTGCACTATGCTGACCTCTCTGTCACTTTACCTGGCCTACCACTTTGCACTATGCTGACCTCTCTGGCACTTTACCTGGCCTACCACTTTGCACTATGCTGACCTCTCTGTCACTTTACCTGGCCTACCACTTTGCACTATGCTGACCTCTCTGGCACTTTACCTGGCCTACCACTTTGCACTATGCTGACCTCTCTGGCACTTTACCTGGCCTACCACTTTGCACTATGCTGACCTCTCTGGCACTTTACCTGGCCTACCACTTTGCACTATGCTGACCTCTCTGTCACTTTACCTGGCCTACCACTTTGCACTATGCTGACCTCTCTGGCACTTTACCTGGCCTACCACTTTGCACTATGCTGACCTCTCTGGCACTTTACCTGGCCTACCACTTTGCACTATGCTGACCTCTCTGGCACTTTACCTGGCCTACCACTTTGCACTATGCTGACCTCTCTGTCACTTTACCTGGCCTACCACTTTGCACTATGCTGACCTCTCTGGCACTTTACCTGGCCTACCACTTTGCACTATGCTGACCTCTCTGTCACTTTACCTGGCCTACCACTTTGCACTATGCTGACCTCTCTGTCACTTTACCTGGCCTACCACTTTGCACTATGCTGACCTCTCTGTCACTTTACCTGGCCTACCACTTTGCACTATGCTGACCTCTCTGTCACTTTACCTGGCCTACCACTTTGCACTATGCTGACCTCTCTGGCACTTTACCTGGCCTACCACTTTGCACTATGCTGACCTCTCTGGCACTTTACCTGGCCTACCACTTTGCACTATGCTGACCTCTCTGTCACTTTACCTGGCCTACCACTTTGCACTATGCTGACCTCTCTGGCACTTTACCTGGCCTACCACTTTGCACTATGCTGACCTCTCTGTCACTTTACCTGGCCTACCACTTTGCACTATGCTGACCTCTCTGTCACTTTACCTGGCCTACCACTTTGCACTATGCTGACCTCTCTGGCACTTTACCTGGCCTACCACTTTGCACTATGCTGACCTCTCTGTCACTTTACCTGGCCTACCACTTTGCACTATGCTGACCTCTCTGTCACTTTACCTGGCCTACCACTTTGCACTATGCTGACCTCTCTGGCACTTTACCTGGCCTACCACTTTGCACTATGCTGACCTCTCTGTCACTTTACCTGGCCTACCACTTTGCACTATGCTGACCTCTCTGTCACTTTACCTGGCCTACCACTTTGCACTATGCTGACCTCTCTGTCACTTTACCTGGCCTACCACTTCCTGGCTGACTTGCTGTTGTTCCCAAACTCTTCACTGTTCTTATAATAAAGTTCACTTTGGAATATTTAGGAGTGAGGACTGGATTTGTTGCACAGGTGGCATCCTATGACAGTTCCACGCTGGAAATCACTGAAAGCGGCCCGTTCTTTCACACATGTTTGTAGAAACAGTCTCCATGCCTAAGTGCTTGATTTGATACACCAGGCCAAGTGATTAGTGATTGTCATCATTTGGATGGCTGGACAAATACTTTTGTCAATATAGTGTATGTTCATATTTGTATGTTAGTCTACATAGATGTACAGTATATAATGTATGTTTTGATTTTAATCTTTGAAATGTTGAAACAAGGTGCAATACTAGTTTTAGCCTGTAAGCTATTAGTTAAATATCATTCACATCCGGCAGGTGGCGGTAATGCACCAATTCAGTTTGCATCCGCCGGAAGCATCAAAGAAGAAGAAAGTTTTTCAATACAAGACGTCACACTTTGCTCACAGCAGGTAAGAAATATTGATTTAATTGTTATTTTGACTGATGTTAGGTAAGAAATATTGATTTAATTGTTATTTTGACTGATGTTAGGTAAGAAATATTAATTTAATTGTTACTTTGACTGATGTTAACTAACAAATATTGATTTAATTGTTATTTTGACTGATGTTAACTAACAAATATTGATTTAATTGTTTTTTTGACTGAAGTTAACTAACAAATGTTGATTTAATTGTTATCTTGACTGAAGTTAACTAACAACTATTGACTTAATTGTTATTTTGACTGATGTTAGGTAACAAATATGGATTTAATTGTTATTTTGACTGAATTTAACTAACAACTATTGACTTAATTGTTTTTTTGACTGATGTTAACTAACAAATATTGATTTAATTGTTATTTTGACTGAAGTTAACTAACAAATATTGACTTAATTGTTATTTTGACTGAAGTTAACTAACAAATATTGATTTAATTGTTTTTTTGACTGATGTTAACTAACAAATATTGATTTAATTGTTATTTTGACTGAAGTTAGCCAACAAATGTTGATTTAATTGTTATCTTGACTGAAGTTAACTAACAACTATTGACTTAATTGTTATTTTGACTGATGTTAGGTAACAAATATGGATTTAATTGTTATTTTGACTGATGTTTGCTAACAAATATTGACTTAATTATTTCTACTGATGTTAGGTAATAAATATTGATTTAATTGTTAGCTAACATCAGTCAAAATAACAATTAAATGAATATTTGTTAGCTAACATCAGTCAGAATAACAAATATTGACTTAGTTGTTATTTTGACTGATGTTAACTAACAAATATTGACGTAATTTTTGGCCACATAACATCTGACCACAGAACTTTCCTCCAGAAGGTCTTATATTTGTCCATGTGATGTCAGATGAAACATTGTAAAGTGCAGACAGCCATGACGTCATCTTCTTTACACGTGTACGTACACTTTTGACCACCACTGTATATTTGTGTCATGTACAGACTTTTAGTTCTATACAATTATGTTGATGATTATTAAGAGTATCATTAAGAAAATGGATGGATGGGTTTCATTAATTTTATTATGAATATAGTTTTAATCAACTTCTTTTATTTTAGTATAATTTAACATTTATTATTATTCATGACAGGCGGTAGAAAATGGATGAAAGGTACTTTTTCTGTCAACTTTGGTCACATTCCAAACATGGACGCGGTTCTACTGCGACCGTGGGAATAAAACAAATACATTTGTGAAAGTATTGCAGTATCGGTGCTTTGCTGACTGTCCTACTGTACAATGTACTGTATTGCACCTGAAATATTATATAAGCGATCATCTGGGGAAAACACCGCCATTCTGATTAATGAACACTAGAGGGCAGTGTCTCCCCTCTAATAGTGTCAAACTGACGCCATCGTTCCCATAGCAATACACTATTTGTGTGCTCTAATTGTGAAAATACACAGCAAGAAATATGTACATTTGTTGGCGAAAGTACAATTGTTGTGTTCTTATTGTGAAATACCCCGCAGGAAGAGACGGCATTCTCGCAAGGTTCCGTCAGCACGCTGGAGTACAATCGTTAATCTCTTATTGTGAAAATCCCTGGCAGGAAGAGTGTAAATGTGCGAGCTTGATGCTATCCCGCAGTGTACGGTTATGTAGCGGCAAGTACGTCGTGGTACAATTGTTATACTCTTATTGTGAAAATCCCTTGAAGGAAGTGTGTTAATATGCCAGCTTGATGCTATCCTGAAGTGTCCCGCTATGTAGCAGCAAGTACTCCGTGGTATAATCGTTAATCTCTTATTGTGAAAATCCCTGGCAGGAAGAGTGTAAAAGTGCCAGCTTGGCGCAGCAGCAAGTACTCTGAGGTACAATTGTTAATCTCTTATTGTGAAAATCCCTTGCAGGAAGAGTGTAAAAGTGCCAGCTTGACGCAGCAGCAAGTACTCCGTGGTACAATCGTTAATCTCTTATTGTGAAAATCCCCTGGCAGGAAGAGTGTAAAAGTGCCAGCTTGACGCAGTGTCCCGCTGTGTAGCAGCAAGTACTGCGTGGTACAATCTTTAATCTCTTATTGTGAAAATCCCTGGCAGGAAGAGTGTAAAAGTGCCAGCTTGACGCAGTGTCCCGCTATGTAGCAGCAAGTACTCCGTGGTACAATCGTTAATCTCTTATTGTGAAAATCCCCTGCAGGAAGAGTGTAAAAGTGCCAGCTTGACGCAGCAGCAAGTACTCCGTGGTACAATCGTTAATCTCTTATTGTGAAAATCCCCTGCCGGAAGAGTGTAAAAGTGCCAGCTTGACGCAGTGTCCCGCTATGTAGCAGCAAGTACTCCGCGGTACAATCGTTAATCTCTTATTGTGAAAATCCCCGGCAGGAAGAGTGTAAAAGTGCCAGCTTGACGCAGCAGCAAGTACTCCGTGGTACAATCGTTAATCTCTTATTGTGAAAATCCCCTGCAGGAAGAGTGTAAAGGTGCTAGCTTGACGCAGTGTCCCGCTATGTAGCAGCAAGTACTGCGTGGTACAATCGTTAATCTCTTATTGTGAAAATCCCCTGCAGGAAGAGTGTAAAGGTGCTAGCTTGACGCAGTGTCCCGCTATGTAGCAGCAAGTACTGCGTGGTACAATCGTTAATCTCTTATTGTGAAAATCCCCTGCAGGAAGAGTGTAAAAGTGCCAGCTTGACGCAGCAGCAAGTACTCCGTGGTACAATCGTTAATCTCTTATTGTGAAAATCCCCTGCCGGAAGAGTGTAAAAGTGCCAGCTTGACGCAGTGTCCCGCTATGTAGCAGCAAGTACTCCGCGGTACAATCGTTAATCTCTTATTGTGAAAATCCCCGGCAGGAAGAGTGTAAAAGTGCCAGCTTGACGCAGCAGCAAGTACTCCGTGGTACAATCGTTAATCTCTTATTGTGAAAATCCCCTGCAGGAAGAGTGTAAAGGTGCTAGCTTGACGCAGTGTCCCGCTATGTAGCAGCAAGTACTGCGTGGTACAATCGTTAATCTCTTATTGTGAAAATCCCCTGCAGGAAGAGTGTAAAGGTGCTAGCTTGACGCAGTGTCCCGCTATGTAGCAGCAAGTACTGCGTGGTACAATCGTTAATCTCTTATTGTGAAAATCCCCTGCAGGAAGAGTGTAAAAGTGCCAGCTTGATGTAGCAGCAAGTACTGCGTGGTACAATCGTTAATCTCTTATTGTGAAAATCCCCTGCAGGAAGAGTGTAAAAGTGCCAGCTTGATGTAGCAGCAAGTACTCCGAGGAGTAAAACAAGAACGATTAAAGGATGAAACGAAAGCGAAAGGACCGTCCAAACTTCCATTTGGATGAAATAGGACTTGACTCCAGCGAGTGGAACATGTTTTGGATGGGAAAGTGTTGGATGTTAATCGTTGTTTTGGCCGGTAAGTGACTATAAAGAGCAGGTTCACAAAGTCTCTTCAAGTCCAACTTTGATTAGATTCATCATTTCAGCACGAATAGTCTCAAAGTGTCTGATTACATGTAGTCAGGAAAGAAGGAAAACAGTGGAATTATGTCGCTAAATGAACTTTTATATCTGGCCATCATGACTTTAATACTCTTATTTTGTAGATAAAAGGACTTTGATGCTACACAATAATGTCAATAACTGATTGTTGTCATTATTGTACTCAAAGTAGTGTAAAATTAAACAATACTATATTATCTTACTACAATTTACACTTTATACATATTGTGTACTTTATACATATGAATACTACGCAGGTACACGACATATAATATATAATAAGCAAGTGTTGTAATATTACATCAGCCCACACATTTATTAAAGTATGTTGTAGTAAAGTCATAAAATATTTGTTTGATCCAACATCAAAGTCTTTCTTTTTGTTGCTGAAGAAGTTTTATTTTATATTTTTATGTACAAACCCCGTTTCCATATGAGTTGGTAAATGGTGTTAGATGTAAATATAAACAGAATACAATGATTTGTGAATCCTTTTCAAGCCATATTCAGTTGAATATGCTACAAAGACAACATATTTGCAAATAATAACGAACTTAGAATTTCATGGCTGCAACACGTGCCAAAGTAGTTGTGAAAGGGCATGTTCACCACTGTGTTACATGGCCTTTCCTTTGAACAACACTCAGTAAAGGTTTGGGAAGTGAGGAGACACATTTTTGAAGTGGAATTCTTTCCCATTCTTGCTTGATGTACAGCTTAAGTTGTTCAACAGTCCGGGGGTCTCCCTTCTCACATTGCAGGGGCCACACATTTTCAATGTCTGGACTACAGGCAGGCCAGTCTAGTACCTGCACTCTTTTACTATGAAGCCACGTTGATGTAACACGTGGCTTGGCATTGTCTTGCTGAAATAAGCAGGGGCGTCCATGATAACAACATATGTTGCTCCAAAAGCTGTATGTACCTTTCAGCATTAATGGTGCCTTCACAGATGAGTAAGTTACCCATGTCTTGACCACTAATACACCCCCATACCATCACACATGCTGCCTTTTACACTTTGCGCCTAGAACAATCCGGATGGTTCTTTTCCTCTTTCTGACGTCCACAGTTTCCAAAAACAATTTGAAATGTGGACTCGTCAGACCACAGAACACTTTTCCACTTTGTATCAGTCCATCTTAGATGAGCTCAGGCCCAGCCAAGCCGACAGCGTTTCTGGGTGTTGTTGATAAAACGGTTTTCGCCTTGCATAGGAGAGTTTTAACTTGCACTTACAGATGTAGCGACCAACTGTAGTTACTGACAGTGGCTTTCTGAAGTGCCCATGTGGTGATATCCTTTACACACTGATGTGGCTTGTTGATGCAGTACAGCCTGAGGGATGGAAGGTCACGGGCTTAGCTGCTTACCTGCAGTGATTTCTCCACATTCTCTTTGATGATATTACGGAGCGTAGATGGTGAAATCCCTAAATTCCTTGCAATAGCTGCTTGAGAAAGGTTGTTCTTAAACTGTTCAAGAATTTGCTCAGGCATTTGTTGACAAAGTGGTGACCCTCGCCCCATCCTTGTTTGTGAATGACTGAGCATTTCATGGAATCTACTTTTATACCCAATCATGGCACCCACCTGTTCCCAATTAGCCTGCACACCTGTGGGATGTTCCAAATAAGTGTTTGATGAGCATTCCTCAACTTTATCAGTATTTATTGCCACCTTTCACAACTTCTTTGTCACGTGTTGCTGCCATCAAATTATAAACTTAATGATTATTTGCACACAAAAAACTGTTTATGAGTTAGAACATGAAATATGTTGTCTTTGTAGCATATTCAACTGAATATGGCTTGAAAAGGATTTGCAAATCATTGTATTCTGTTTATATTTACATCTAACACTACTATCATTTACCAAATAAGTAGAGTACATGAGTCATTTTATACTTTTTAACCTCGCAATCATGGCTGTCGTTACTTAGCGCCATGGTAAAAGTATGCTAGCTGTCGCGTGTTGACTTGCTAACATTACAATGCTAATGTTTTTTTTGTTTTGCCTGCAATTTAGCACATTTGATGCGTTTTGACCAAATTGTTGATTTTGTGGCCTTAAAAGTATGCTAGTTGTTCCCCTGTTAGCACGGAAACGTTAGCATTTTATGTTAGCATTTCAGCTTTATCTGTACTTTTTAGTCTAATAATCATGGATTCCGTTACCAAATAAGTAGAGTACATGAGTCATTTTATACTTTTTAAACTCGCAATCATGGCTGTCGTTACTTAGCGCCGTGGTAAAAGTATGCTCGCCGTCACATGTTGACATGCTAACATTACAGTGTTAATGTTTGTTTTGCTTGCAATTTAGCACATTTGATGCGTTTTGACCAAATTGTTGATTTTGTTGCCTTAAAAGTATGCTAGTTGTTCCCCTGTTAGCATGGAAACGTTAGCATTTTATGTTAGCATTTCAGCTAACACTTTTTAGTTAAATAATCATGGATTCCGTGACTTAACGCCATCTTAGAAGTCTGCTAGCTGTTCCACCGTCAGCATGCTAACTTTGTATGCTAGCCGTCACATGTTGACATGCTAACATTACAATGCTAATGGTTTTTTTTTTTTGCCTGCGTTTTGACCAAATTGTTGATTTTGTTGCCTTAAAAGTATGCTAGTTGTTCCCCTGTTAGCATGGAAATGTTAGCATTTTATGTTAGCATTTCAGCTTTATCTGTACTTTTTAGTCTAATAATCATGGATTCCGTTACCAAATAAGTAGAGTACATGAGTCATTTTATACTTTTTAACCTCGCAATCATGGCTGTCGTTACTTAGCGCCGTGGTAAAAGTATGCTCGCTGTCACATGTTGACATGCTAACATTACAATGCTAATGTTTGTTTTGCTTGCAATTTAGCACATTTGATGCGTTTTGACCAAATTGTTGATTTTGTTGCCTTAAAAGTATGCTAGTTGTTCCCCTGTTAGCATGGAAACGTTAGCATTTTATGTTAGCATTTCAGATAACACTTTTTAGTTAAATAATCATGGATTCCGTGACGTAATGCCATCTTAGAATAGAAGTCTGCTAGCTGTTCCACCGTCAGCATGCTAACTTTGTATGCTAGCCGTCACATGTTGACATGCTAACATTACAATGCTAATGTTTTTTTTTTTGCCTGCGTTTTGACCAAATTGTTGATTTTGTTGCCTTAAAAGTATGCTAGTTGTTCCCCTGTTAGCATGGAAACGTTAGCATTTTATGTTAGCATTTCAGCTTTATCCGTACTTTTTAGTCTAATAATCATGGATTCCGTGACTTGACGCCATCTTAGAAGTCTGCTAGCTGTTCCACCGTCAGCACGCTAACTTTGTATGCTAGCCGTCA